>NC_086453.1:54718411-54826325 GCF_028390025.1 Pseudophryne corroboree | reverse complement strand
CTGAATAGGGCAAGGCTCAAACTCCAGGCATTAGATCACCATGGCACCTAACTATTGGGCTAAGCACTCAGTTCCTGGGGAAGCATGCTTTGCATGAATCAGGATATATATGTCCTTCTCTGACAAGTACTAAGAAGGCATCATCGCAACTGTGAGAAATTGAGATGTGTTAATGATGATGGGGTTATTAATAAAGGATGAAGGCGTTACGGATAAGATCACAAGTTAGTAATGCATGGGTTAATAATGATATAGGAAGACGTTAATGAGGGTAATGATGACCGTGGACAAGGTGGCTAATTGTAATGGTTATAATGATGAAGGTGGGATGTTGGGGGCAGCAGGGTGACAATGACCAGGAGACAAGCTGGCAGTAGTGATGAAGGGAACAGGTTGATAGGAGGATTATGCAAAGGAGCCTGATGAAGGGGTTAGTGGGTAGGAGAAGGGAAATAATAAGATTTTAAACCTACCGGTAAATCTTTTTCTCCTAGTCCGTAGAGGATGCTGGGGACTCCGTAAGGACCATGGGGTATAGACAGGCTCCGCAGGAGACATGGGCACTCTAAAGACTTTAGAATGGGTGTGCACTGGCTCCTCCCTCTATGCCCCTCCTCCAGACCTCAGTTAGATAAACTGTGCCCAGAGGAGACGGACAGTACGAGGAAAGGATTTTTGTTAATCTAAGGGCAAGATTCATACCAGCCCACACCATCCACACCGTATAACCTGGAATATACGCAACCAGTTAACAGTATGAACAAAACAGCATCAGCCAACGACTGATCTTAACTGTAACATAACCCTTATGTAAGCAACAACTATATACAAGTCTTGCAGAAATATGTCCGCACTGGGACGGGCGCCCAGCATCCTCTACGGACTAGAAGAAAAAGATTTACCGGTATGTTTAAAATCTTATTTTCTCTTATGTACTAGAGGATGCTGGGGACTCCGTAAGGACCATGGGGATTATACCAAAGCTCCAGACCGGGTGGGAGAGTGCGGATGACTCTGCAGCACCGATTGAGCAAACATGAGGTACTCATCAGCCAGGGTATCAAACTTGTAGAATTTTGCAAAAGTGTTTGAACCCGACCAAGTAGCTGCTCGGCAACGCTGTAAAGCCGAGACGCCTCGGGAAGCCGCCCAAGAAGGGCCCACCTTCCTAGTGGAATGGGCCTTTACCGAATTTGGTAACGGCAATCCAGCCGTAGAATGAGCCTGCTGAATCGTGTTACAGATCCAGCGAGCTATAGTCTGCTTAGAAGCATGAGCGCCAACCTTGTTGGCTGCATACAGGACAAACAGTGCCTCTGTTTTCCTAACCCGAGCCGTCCTGGCTATGTAAATTTTTAAAGCCTTGACTACATCCAGGGACTTGGAATCCTCCAAGTCTCCCGTAGCCACCGGCACCACAATAGGTTGGTTCATATGAAACCACCTTAGGCAAAAATTGAGGACGAGTCCTCAACTCTGCTCTATCCAAATGGAAAATCAGATAGGGGCTTTTGTGAGACAAAGCCGCCAATTCGGACACCCGCCTAGCAGATGCCAAGGCCAACAACATGACCACCTTCCAAGAGAGAAATTTTAATTCAACCATTTGAAGAGGTTCAAACCAGTGAGATTTTAGGAACCGTAACACCACGTTAAGGTCCCATGGTGCCACTGGGGGCACAAAAGGGGGCTGGTTGTGCAGCACTCCCTTTACAATAGTCTGGACGTCTGGGAGAGAAGCCAATTCCTTCTGAAAGAATATAGATAGGGCCGAAATCTGTACCTTAATGGAGCCTAACTTCAGGCCCATATCCACTCCTGTCTGTAGAAAGTGGAGAAAACGGCCCAGGTGGAAATCTTCCGTAGGAGCATTCTTGGCTTCACACCAAGATACATACTTCCTCCAGATACGGTGATAATGTTTCGCCGTCACCTCCTTCCTAGCCCTTATCAGAGTAGGGATGACTTCCTCCGGAATACCTTTCCCAGCTAGGATTCGGTGTTCAACCGCCATGCCGTCAAACGTAACCGCGGTAAGTCTTGGAACATGCAGGGCCCCTGCTGCAACAGGTCCTCCGAGAGGAAGAGGCCATGGATCTTCTGTGAGCATCTCCCGAAGATCCGAATACCAGGCCCTTCGAGGCCCATCTGGAACAATGAGTATTGACTGCACTCTTTTTCGTCTTATGATTCTCAATATTTTTGAGATGAGAGGAAGAGGAGGGAACACATAGACCGACTGAAACACCCATGGTGTCACCAGGGCGTCTACTGCTACTGCCTGAGGGTCCCTTGACCTGGCACAATACCTCTGAAGCTTCTTGTTGAGGCGTGACGCCATCATGTCTATTTAAGGAAGTCCCCAAAGACTTGTTATCTCTGCAAAAACTTCCTGATGAAGTCCCCACTCTCCTGGATGGAGATCGTGTCTGCTGAGGAAGTCTGCTTCCCAGTTGTCCACTCCCGGAATGAAGACTGCTGACAGAGCGCTTACGTGATTTTCCGCCCAGCGAAGAATCCTGGTGGCTTCCGCCATTGCCACTCTGCTCCTTGTCCCGCCTCGGCGGTTTACATGAGCCACGGCTGTGACATTGTCTGATTGAATCAGAACCGGTTAGGTCGCGAAGAAGATTCTCCGCTTGTCGTAGGCCGTTGTATATGGCCCTTAATTCCAGTATGTTGATATGTAGACAAGCCTCCTGGCTTGACCATAGGCCCTGAAAATTTCTTCCTAGTGTGACTGCTGCCCATCCTCGGAGGCTCGCGTCCGTGGTCACCAGAACCCAGTCTTGAATGCCGAACCTGCGACCCTCTAGAAGGTGAGTACTCTGCAGCCACCACAGGAGAGACACCCTGGCCCTGGGGGACAGGCTCATTTTCTGATGAATTTGAAGATGGGACCCGGACCACTTGTCCAGAAGGTCCCACTGAAATGTCCTTGCATGAAACCTGCCGAAGGGGATGGCCTCGTAGGTCGCCACCATTTTTCCCAGTACTCGAGTGCATTGATGGACTGACACTGTTGTCGGTTTTAACAGGTCACTGACCATGTTCTGGAGTTCCTGGGCTTTTTCCATTGGGAGAAAAACCTTCTTTTGTTTTCCGTGTCCAGAATCATGCCTAAGAAAGATAGCAGAGTCGTTGGAACCAACTGTGACTTTGGTAGATTTAGAATCCAGCCATGTTGCTGCAGCACTCACAGGGAGAGCGACACGCTTTTCAGCAACTGATCTCTCGATCTCACTTTTATCAGGAGATCGTCCAAGTACGGGATAACTGTAACTCCCTGCCTGCGCAGGAGCACCATCATTTCCGCCATTACCTTGGTGAAAACTTTGGCCGTGGAAAGCCCAAACGGCAACGTCTGAAACTGGTAAGGACAGTCCTGTACAGCGAATCTCAGGTACGCCTGATGAGGGGGATATATGGGGACATGAAGGTATGCATGCTTTATGTCTAGTGACACCTAAAATCCCACCCTTCCAGGCTGGAGATAACTGCCTGGAGCGATTCCATCTTGAATTTGAACTTTTTCAAGTACAGGTTTAGGTATTTTAGATTTAGAATGGGGCTGACCAAACCATCCGGTTTCGGGACCACAAACAGGGTTGAATAGTAACCCTTCCCCTGTTGAACTAGGGGAACCTCGACAACCACTTGTTGTTGACACAGTTTTTGAATTGCAGCTAAAACTATCTCCCTTTCTGGGGAAGAAGCTGGTAACGCCGATTTGAAAAACCGGCGAGGAGGCACGTCTTCGAATTCCAGCTTGTATCCCTGGGATACAATTTCCATTGCCCAAGGATCCACGACTGACTGAACCCAGACATGGCTGAAGAGTAGAAGACGTGCCCCCACCGGCGCGGACTCCCTCAGTGGAGCCCCAGCGTCATGCGGTGGATTTAGTAGAAGCCGGGGAGGACTTCTGCTCCTGGGAACTAGTCGTAGCATGCATTCTTTTCCCTCTACCCTTACCTCTGGCGAGGAAGGAAGAGCCTCGACCTCTTCTGGACTTATGCGTCCGAAAGGACTGCATCTGATATTGAGGTGTTTTCTTTTGCTGTGGGGGAACATAAGGTAAAAAGGTAGATTTACCCGCGGTAGCTGTGGAAACCAGGTCCGCGAGACCTTCACCATATAAAACCTCACCCTTGTAAGGCAAAACTTCCATATGCCGCTTTTGAGTCGGCATCACCCGTCCATTGGCGGGTCCACAGGGCACGCCTAGCAGAAATCGCCATGGCGTTGGCTCTCGAACCTAGCAGCCCAACGTCTCTCTGAGCGTCTCTCATATATAAGACTGCGTCTTTAATGTGACCTAAGGTCAATAAAATGGCATCCCTATCTAGGGTATCAATGTCAGCTGACAAGGTATCCGTCCAAGCTGCTACAGCGCTACAAACCCAAGCCGACGCTATTGCCGGTCTGAGCAAAGCACCCGTATGTGTATAAATTGATTTTAAAGTAGTTTCCTGTCTGCGATCAGCAGGACCTTGAGGGCTGCCGTGTCTGGAGACGGTAGCGCCACCTTCTTGGACAAGCGCTTTAAAGCCTTGTCCACCCCGGGTGATGATTCCCACCGTACCCTGTCCTGTGCTGGGAAAGGATACACCATAAGAATCCTCTTGGGAATCTGCAGTTTTTTGTCTGGAGTTTCCCAAGCTTTTTCAAATAACGCGTTCAGCTCATGAGATGGGGCAAAAGTTACCTCAGGTTTCTTTTCCTTAAACATGCATACCCTCGTGTCAGGGACAGAGGGGTCATCTGTGATATGCAAAACATCTTTTATTGCAATAATCATATAATGAATACTTTTAGCCACCCTTGGGTGTAACATCGCATCATCGTAGTCGACACTGGAGTCAGAATCCGTGTCGGTATCAGTGTCTGCTACTTGGGACAGGGGACGTTTCTGAGACCCTGAAGGGCCCTGTGACACAGTCAAAGCCATGGATTGACTCCCTGTTTTATCCCTGGACTCTGCTTTGTCCAATCTCTTATGTAATACAGCCACATTTGCATTTAAAACATTCCACATATCCAACCAATCAGGTGTCGGCGTTGCCGACGGAGACACCACAATCATCTGCTCCACCTCCTCCTTAGATGAGCCTTCCACATCAGACATGCCGACACACACGTACCGACACCCCCACACACTCAGGGATATATCTATTTGGAGACAGTCCCCCAATAAGGCCCTTTGGAGAGACAGAGAGAGAGTATGCCAGCACACACCCAGCGCCACCTGACACTGGAATAAAATCCCAGCCAGTACAGCTCTTATATATATATATATATATATATATATACACACACTCACTGCGCCAATTAAATGTGCCCCCCCCCCCCCTCTTCTTTGCCCTCTGTAACCGTGTTCAGCAGTGGAGAGTCCGGGGAGCCAGCTTCTCCGCAGTGTGCTGTGGAGAAAATGGCGCTGGTTAGTGCTGGAGGATCAAGCTCCGCCCCCCTCCGCGGCGGGCTTCGGTCCCGCTCAAATTATGGATACTGGCGGGGGTTTATTAATATACTGCCTCCGCAGTATCTACTCTAAATGCCAGTGTCCCTTGAGGCTTATATTGCTGCCCAGGACGCCCCCCCTGAGCCCTGCACCCTTACAGTGCCCGCTGTGTGTGTATGTGTGGGAGCAATGGCGCGCAGCGTTACCGCTGCGCGTTACCTCCGTGAAGATCTGAAGTCTTCTGCCGCCTTTGAAGTCTTCTTTTCTTCTTAATACTCACCCGGCCTCTATCTTCCGACTCTGTGAGGACGGCGGCGCGGCTCCGGGACGAACGGCGAGGGTGAGACCTACGTTCCAACCCTCTGGAGCTAATGGTGTCCAGTAGCCTAAGAAGCAGAGCCTATCATTTAAGTAGATCTGCTTCTCTCCCCTCAGTCCCACGATGCAGGGAGCCTGTTGCCAGAAGTGCTCCCTGAAAATAAAAAACCTAACAAAATTCTTTTTTCAGAGAAACTCAGGAGAGCTCCCCTGCACACCACTTAACACTATCTGCAACGGGAGCAGCACTGCAGCCATAGAATCCGTATACCATCTCCACAGACAACCCACCAGTGGCCAGACGCAGCACAGTGCCTGGTAACCATGCACCCCCTCCCTAGGTTTACCCCCCAAAACAGCCACCTACATCCCAATGACACCCGCACCACCCCTTTCCCTCCACAAAACCCCAGCCAGTCCCCAGAGGCAGCCAGCAGCCCCAGAGACGACGTCCGCACAACGGACGAACACACACACACACACACAAGACACCCCTCACCCCACACCAGCAATCCCCCCCCCCCTCCCCACAACTCCAGCACCACCACCTGCATGCAGCCGCAGCACACAGGCTGCCCGGGACCCGCCGTCCGCACCACGGACGAGCCGCACACCACCAGTCCCCCCCTCCCCACAACCCCAGCACCACCTCTTGCATGCAGCCGCTCCAATGACACGTTGGCCGGGACCCGCCATCCGCTCCACGACACGCTGGCCGGGACCCGTCGTCCGCGCCACGACAAGCTGGCTGGGACCCTCCGTCAGCTGAACAGACAAGCCGCACAGCACACTACAGCACAAATCCTCCCCTCCCCACAACCCCG
Organism: Pseudophryne corroboree; assembly: GCF_028390025.1. Taxonomy (NCBI): domain Eukaryota; kingdom Metazoa; phylum Chordata; class Amphibia; order Anura; family Myobatrachidae; genus Pseudophryne; species Pseudophryne corroboree. The sequence continues at coordinate 54,819,722 of NC_086453.1, read as the reverse complement.
GCACTATCCTTCAGCATGCAGCCGCGGCACACACGCCTGCCGGGACCCGCCATCGAGCCGCACACCACCTAAACACCCCTCCCCACAACCCCAGCACCACCTCCTGCATGCAATGCCCCCACAGTGCCAGCTATACAATGCCCCCACAGTGCCAGCTATGCACTGCCCCCACAGTGCCAGCTATGCACTGCCCCCACAGTGCCAGCTATGCACTGCCCCCACAGTGCCAGCTACGCAATGCCCCCACAGTGCCAGCTATACACTGCCCCCCACAGTGCCAGCTATACAATGCCCCCACAGTGCCAGCTATACAATTGCCCCCACAGTGCCAGCTATACAATTGCCCCCACAGTGCCAGATATACATTGAGCCCACAGTGCCAGATATACATTGAGCCCACAGTGGCAGATATACAATGGGCCCACAGTGGTAGATAGACATTGCCCCCACAGGCCCAGATATACAATACCCACACTGTGCCAGATATACATTGGCCCCCTGTGCCAGCTATGCAATGCCGACACTGTGCCAGATATACAATGCAGACACTGTGGTAAATATACATTGCCCCCCCCCACCAGTGCCAGGTATACAATGCCCCACTGTGCCAAATATACAATGCCCCCACAGTGTGTGTGTGTGTGTGTGCGCGTATATATATATATATATATATATATATATATATATATATATATATATATATATATATATATATATATATATATATATATATATACATATATACACACACACACACACACACACTAGGTGCTTCATCACACCCTACGGGCGCTCTTCACACCGTCGTTGGGCCTACGCCCCCTTAACCCCTACACGCCTTTGTGTGGTTGAATATATGATTATTTGGAGTATTCCCTGCATTCCTACTGTTGTTAGTGGTAAAATATTGCGCAATGTAAGGGCAGCAGATGGTGAAGGGGACATCGCCTCTTGCGACAGCGTGAACAGCGCCTGCAGGGCACGATGTATAGAATGTAGGGGGTGTAGTTGGGGGGACCGTGGATGGGGGAGGGTGTCTGTAGATGCTGCAGGTGGAAGGGCGGATGGGTGAGGGGGGTCAGGAGGTGCTGCGGGTGGGGGAGGTGGCATGGGGGCAGTGGATGGGGGAGGGGGTCCAGAGGTGGTGCGGGTGGGGGAGAGACAGGAGCGTGGCTGTTGGGGATGGGGGTAAGGGTTGCGGAGGCGTTGTGGGTAGGGAAGGGCCTGGTTGTGGGGGATGGGTGAGGGGGCCCGGAGGTGCTGTGGGTGGTGGAGTGCATGGATGTCACGGGTGGCGCGGGTAGGGTAAAGGGTTGGGAGGTACCATGTGCGGGGGAGGAGAATGGGTGCCGCGGGCGGGAGAGGGGCAGGTGCGAAGGTGTTGCGGATGGGCTCCAGAGGTGCTGTGGGTGGTGGAGGGTTGACTGCGGGGGTTGCCGCGGGTGGGGGACGGGGTCCAAGGGTGGTAGGGGAGGGGTGGTTGTGGGTTGCAGAGGGTGGGGGAGGGGTGGGTGGCACGGGTGGGGAAGGGACGGGTGCGGGGGTTACTGCAGTGTGGGGAAGGGTGTCTGTAGATGCTGCGGGTGGAGGGGGGTTGATATTGGGGGAGGTGGATGGGTGAGGGAGGTGCTGGGGGGGCTGCGAATGGGGGAGGGGGTCTGGAGGCGGTGCGAACAGTGGAGGGGGTGTGGCGGGTGGGGGAGGGGCAGGGCTGTTGAGGTTGGGAGGTGCCGTGTGGGGGGGAGAAGCATGGGTGGTGCGGGTGGGAGAGGGGTAGGTGCGGTTGTGTGCCGGATGGGGGAGGGGGAGAGGAGGTGTGGCGGGTGCTGGAGGGGCAGTTGCGGGGGTTGCCGCGGGTGGGAGGGTGCGGGGGTTACTGCGGTGTGGTGGAGGGTGACTGTAGATGCTTCGGGTGGAGGGTGGTTGATAGCAAGGTGAGGTGCGCGGATGGGAGGGGGGGTGAATGGGGGCGGGGATCCGGAGGCGGTGCGAATAGTGGAGGGGAGGGGTGGTGGTGGGTGGGGGAGGGGCAGGTGCAGGGCTGTTGGGGATGGGGGAGGGGCTCCGAACACGTTGCGGGTGGAAAAAGGCTGGTTGTGAGGGTGCGGAGGATGGGGGAGGGGGTCTGGAGGTGGTGGAGGGGCATGTGTGGGGGTGCATGGATGCCACGGTTGGGGGTGGGGGGAGTGGGGGTGCTGCAGGTGGGGTAGGGAGTTGCGGTGTGGGGATCAGGAGGTGCTGTGGGTGGTGGGGGGGCAGTTGCGAGGGTTGCTGCGGATCAGGAAAAACAGTGGGCCGGCATCCCCAAGCCCGTCACTTCCCCAGCCAGCCGCAGCATGCTCTGTTCCACCGGCACCCCTGATCCCCAGGGCACACAGCTGAGCAGTCCCCCTTGCAGCATTGTGCAGAGAGGGGCTGCGGCTGGAGAGCTGTGCCCTGGGGCAGTCCGCCGCGCTTCCCGGCATGTCCGTCTGGAGAAACAGTGGTCTGAGCCCGTCACTTGCTCAGGCAGCCGCAGCGTGCTCTGTTCCACCGCCACCACCGGACATGATCCCTGGGTCACACAGCTGCGCAGTCCTCCTTGCAGCATTGTGCAGAGAGGGGCTACGCCTGGAGAGCTGTGCCCCGGGGCAGAACGCCGGACAGGGAGAGCACTGTGCCTCAGTGTCCCGTGGCTGCAGCCATTCTGGGACTGGCCCACCCTAGAAAGTGAATACTGGGCTGGGTGTTTTCACTCTCCTATTTGGCCAGATCTGTGACTCCACCCATCGCTGTGACTCCGCCCAGCATTAGAACGCCAGGCACAGAGTCACAAGGCTATTATATAGGATAGATAGATATATACACACACACATATACACACACACACACTGTGGGGGCAGTGTATATTTGGCACAGTGGGGCATTGTATACCTGGCACTGGTGGGGGGGGGGGCAATGCATATCTACCACAGTGTCGGCATTGTATATCTGGCACAGTGTCGGCATTGCATAACTGGCACAGGGGGCCAATGTATATCTGGCACAGTGTGGGTATTGTATATCTGGGCCTGTGGGGGCAAGGTCTATCTACCACTGTGGGCCCATTGTATAGCTGGCACTGTGGGGGCAATTGTATAGCTGGCACTGTGGGGGCAATTGTATGGCTGGCACTGTGGGGGCAATTGTATGGCTGGCACTGTGGGGGCAATTGTATGGCTGGCACTGTGGGGGCAATTGTATAGCTGGCACTGTGGGGGCAGTGCATAGCTGGCACTGTGGGGGGCAGTGCATAGCTGGCACTGTGGGGGGCAGTGCATAGCTGGCACTGTGGGGGGCAGTGCATAGCTGGCACTGTGGGGGGCAGTGCATAGCTGGCACTGTGGGGGGCAGTGCATAGCTGGCACTGTGGGGGGCAGTGCATAGCTGGCACTGTGGGGGGCAGTGTATAGCTGGCACTGTGGGGGTGGTATATATCTGGCACTGTGGGGGCATTGCATGCAGGAGGTGGTGCTGGGTTGTGGGGAGGGGCGTTTAGGTGGTGTGCGGCTCGATGGCGGGTCCCGGCCAGCGTGTGTGCCGCGGCTGCATGCTGAAGGATAGTGCCGGGGTTGTGGGGAGGGGAGGATTTGTGCTGTAGTGTGCTGTGCGGCTAGTCTGTTCAGCTGACGGCGGGTCCCAGCCAGCTTGTCGTGGCGCGGACGACGGGTCCCGGCCAGCGTGTCGTGGAGCGGATGGCGGGTTCCGGCCAACGTGTCCGTGGAGCGGCTGCATGCAAGAGGTGGTGCTGGGGTTGTGGGGAGGGGAGTTTAGGTGGTGTGCGGCTCGATGGCGGGTCCCGGCCAGCGTGTGTGCCGCGGCTGCATGCTGAAGGATAGTGCCGGGGTTGTGGGGAGGGGAGGATTTGTGCTGTAGTGTGCTGTGCGGCTAGTCTGTTCAGCTGACGGCGGGTCCCAGCCAGCTTGTCGTGGCGCGGACGACGGGTCCCGGCCAGCGTGTCGTGGAGCGGATGGCGGGTCCCGGCCAACGTGTTCGTGGAGCGGCTGCATGCAAGAGGTGGTGCTGGGGTTGTGGGGAGGGGGGTTTAGGTGGTGTGCGGCTCGATGGCGGGTCCCGGCCAGCGTGTGTGCCGCGGCTGCATGCTGAAGGATAGTGCCGGGGTTGTGGGGAGGGGAGGATTTGTGCTGTAGTGTGCTGTGCGGCTAGTCTGTTCAGCTGACGGCGGGTCCCCAGCCAGCTTGTCGTGGGCGCGGACGACGGGTCCCGGCCAGCATGTCGTGGAGCGGATGGCGGGTCCCGGCCAACGTGTCAGTGGAGCGGCTGCATGCAAGAGGTGGTGCTGGGGTTGTGGGGAGGGGGGGGACTGGTGGTGTGCGGCTCGTCCATGGTGCGGACGGCGGGTCCCGGGCAGCCTGTGTGTGCCGCGGCTGCATGCAGGTGGTGGTGCTGGAGTTGTGGGGAGGGGGGGAAATTGCTGGTGTGTGGTGAGGGTGTCTTGTGTGTGTGTGTGTGTGTGTGTTCGTCCGTTGTGCGGACGTCGTCTCTGGGGCTGCTGGCTGCCTCTGGGGACTGGCTGGGGTTTTGTGGAGGGAAAGAGGTGGTGCGGGTGTCATTGGGGTGTAGGTGGCTGTTTTGGGGGGCAAACTTAGGGAGGGGTGCATGGTTACCAGGCACTGTGCTGCATCCGGCCACTGGTGGGTTGTCTGTGGAGATGGTATCCGGATTCTGTGGCTGCAGTGCTGCTCCCGTTGCAGGTAGTGTTAAGTGGTGTGCTGGCACTGGGACAGGAGCTGTTAACTCTCCCCAGGCCTGTGACTCCACCCAGCGTTAGAGGGCCAGGCACAGACTCACAAGGCAAATATATAGGAGATATATATATCCTATATAATAGCCTAGTGACTCTGTGCCTGGCGTTCTAACGCTGGGCGGAGTGACAGCGATGGGTGGAGTCACAGATCTGGCCAAATAGGAGAGTGAAAACACCCAGCCCAGTATTCACTTTCTAGGGTGGGCCAGTCCCAGAATGGCTGCAGCCACGGGACACTGAGACACAGTGCTCTCCCTGTCCGGCGGTCTGCCCCGGGGCACAGCTCTCCAGGCGTAGCCCCTCCCTGCACAATGCTGCAAGGAGGACTGCGCAGCTGTGTGACTCGGGGATCATGTCCGGCGGTGGCGGTGGAACAGAGCACGCTGTGGCTGCCTGGGCAAGTGACGGGCTCGGGCCACTGTTTCTCCAGACGGACATGCCGAGAAGCAGCGGAAGCGCGGCGGACTGCCCCAGGGCACAGCTCTCCAGCCGCAGCTCCTCTCTGCACAATGCTGCAAGGGGAACTGCTCAGCTGTGTGCCCCGGGGATCAGGGGTGCCGGTGGAACAGAGCATGCTGCGGCTGGCTGGGGAAGTGACGGGCTTGGAGATGCCGGCCCACTGTTTTTCCCTGATCCGCAGCAACCCTCGCAACTGCCCCCCTACCACCTCCTGATCCCCTCCCCCATCCGCCACACCACCCATGCTCCCCCCCACACCGCAACTCCCTACCCCACCTGCAGCACCCCCACTCCCCCACCCCCAACCGTAGCATCCATGCACCCCCACACATGCCCCTCCACCACCTCCAGACCCCCTCCCCCATCCTCCGCACCCTCACAACCAGCCTCTTTTCCACCCGCAACGCGTTCGGAGCCCCTCCCCCATCCCCAACAGCCCTGCACCTGCCCCTCCCCCACCCCTCCCCTATTCGCACCGCCTCCGGATCCCTTCCCCCATTCACCACCCCCCCACCTCACCTTCCTATCAACCCCCCTCCACCCGAAGCATCTACAGTCACCCTCCACCACACCGCAGTAACCCCCGCACCCTCCCACCCGCGGCAACCCCCGCAACTGCCCCTCCAGCACCCGCCACACTTCCTCACCCCCTCCCCCACCCGCGGCAACCCCCGCAACTGCCCCTCCAGCACCCGCCACACTTCCTCACCCCTCCCCCACCCGGCACACAACCGCACCTACCCCTCTCCCACCCGCACCACCCATGCTTCTCCCACCCACACGGCACCTCCCAACCCCAACAGCCCTGCCCCTCCCCCACCCGTCACACCCCCCTCCACTGTTCGCACCGCCTCCAGGCCCCCTCCCCCATTCGCAGCCCCCCCAGCACCTCCCAACCCCCTCACCCATCCACCTCCCCCAATATCAACCCCCCTCCACCCGCAGCATCTACAGACACCCTCCCCCGCACCCGTCCCTTCCCCACCCTTGCCACCCACCCCTCCCCCACCCTCCGCAACCCACAACCACCCCTCCCCTACCACCCTCGGACCCCGTCCCCCACCCACGGCAATCACCCCTCCACCACCCACGGCACCTCTGGAGCCCATCCGCAACACCTTCGCACCTGCCCCTCTCCCGCCCGTGGCACCCATTCTCCTCCCCCACACATGGTACCTCCCAACCCTTTATCCTACCCGTGCCACCCGTGACATCCACGCACTCCCCCCTCCACCACCCACAGCACCTCCGGGCCCCCTCACCCATCCCCCATCCCCCACAACCAGGCCCTCCCCTACCCACAACGCCTTCGCAACCCTTACCCCCATCCCCAACAGCCACGCTCCTGTCTCTCCCCCACCCGCACCACCTCTGGACCCCCTCCCCCATCCCACCTCCCCCACCCGCAGCACCTCCTGACCCCCCTCACCCATCCGCCCTTCCACCTGCAGCATCTACAGACACCCTCCCCCATCCACGGTCCCCCCAACTACACCCCCTACATTCTCTACATTGTGCCCCGCAGGCGCTGTTCACGCTGTCGCAAGAGGCGATGTCCCCTTCACCATCTGCTGCCCTTACATTGCGCAATATTTTACCACTAACAACAGTAGGAATGCAGGGAATACTCCAAATAATCATATATTCAACCACACAAAGGCGTGTAGGGGTTAAGGGGGCGTAGGCCCAACGACGGTGTGAAGAGCGCCCGTAGGGCGTGATGAAGCACATAGTATATAATAAGGGACAATGGTGCATTCTAACATTATAAACACAAGTGTCACCATCCCCCGGCAGAGTCACATTTGGAACTCACTCTGGGGACCACCTCAGCCTCCTTGAGTCCCAGACACAGACCAGCATTACCACCTGCCGAGAGCGCTTCAAAAGCAGAAGGGTCTCCGTGGCCAAAGTAGAGCCATGGGTGTGACCATCTATCTCCCAACCACCATCTAAACCTGGAGTAATCTGGACCCGTAACTGGAACCTTGATTTTAAACAGCATATGGTATGTACGCACTGAACGAAGAAAGACTGCAATTAGCAACAGGACTCTTTCTACTTTTTTTTTTTTTTTTTTCTTCATTTCTACCTCCTCCTGGTATATTTAGATTTTATTTATCTATTTCTTTGTTTGTTCTTCATGTGTGTACGGTCATGTCGGGTGTTTGTCATACTGCCCTAACAGCATCCATACTTGTTCCCAGTCACTGACACCTAACCTGAGGCACCGATGCAATAAACATTTTTTTTTTTTTTTTTTTTAAACATTACATTTTTATTGAAGAGTTTACACACAGAAATGGGGAACAGAAAAAAGAGATAAGGGAAACACAGGGTAAGTCCGGAATGGTTACCATATACAAAGTACAATCAACGCACAGTCGGATGAATATACAATTGGCTACATTAGGCGTTCAGATACAAGTAAAGGAGAAAACACTGAGAAAAGACATGGGAAAGAAAGAAAAAAAAAAAGCAATAAGGACTAAAATACAATATACATAGAAAATAAGATTTTACTTACCGATAAATCTATTTCTCGTAGTCCGTAGTGGATGCTGGGACTCCGTCAGGACCATGGGGATTAGCGGCTCCGCAGGAGACAGGGCACAAAAATAAAAACTTTAGGACTAGGTGGTGTGCACTGGCTCCTCCCCCTATGACCCTCCTCCAAGCCTCAGTTAGGATACTGTGCCCGGACGAGCGTACACAATAAGGAAGGATTTTGAATCCCGGGTAAGACTCATACCAGCCACACCAATCACACCGTACAACTTGTGATCTGAACCCAGTTAACAGTATGACAAACGTAGGAGCCTCTGAACAGACGGCTCACAACAATAACAACCCGATTTTTTTGTAACAATAACTATGTACAAGTATTGCAGACAATCCGCACTTGGGATGGGCGCCCAGCATCCACTACGGACTACGAGAAATAGATTTATCGGTAAGTAAAATCTTATTTTCTCTGACGTCCTAGTGGATGCTGGGACTCCGTCAGGACCATGGGGATTATACCAAAGCTCCCAAACGGGCGGGAGAGTGCGGATGACTCTGCAGCACCGAATGAGAGAACTCCAGGTCCTCTTTAGCCAGGGTATCAAATTTGTAGAATTTTACAAACGTGTTCTCCCCCGACCACGTAGCTGCTCGGCAGAGTTGTAATGCCGAGACCCCTCGGGCAGCCGCCCAAGATGAGCCCACCTTCCTTGTGGAATGGGCCTTGATAGATTTAGGCTGTGGCAGGCCTGCCACAGAATGTGCAAGTTGAATTGTGCTACAAATCCAACGAGCAATCGTCTGCTTAGAAGCAGGAGCACCCAGCTTGTTGGGTGCATACAGTATAAACAGCGAGTCAGATTTTCTGACTCCAGCCGTCCTTGAAATATATATTTTCAATGCCCTGACAACGTCCAGCAACTTGGAATCCTCCAAATCGCTAGTAGCCGCAGGCACCACAATAGGCTGGTTCAGGTGAAACGCTGAAACCACCTTAGGCAGAAACTGAGGACGCGTCCGCAGTTCTGCCCTGTCCGAATGGAAAATCAGATATGGGCTTTTATACGATAAAGCCGCCAATTCTGACACTCTCCTGGCTGAAGCCAGGGCCAGTAGCATGGTTACTTTCCATGTAAGATATTTCAAATCCACCGATTTGAGTGGCTCAAACCAATGGGATTTGAGAAAATCCAAAACTACATTAAGATCCCACGGAGCCACTGAGGGCACAACCGGGGGCTGTATATGTAGTACTCCTTTTACAAAAGTCTGGACTTCAGGAACTGAAGCCAATTCTTTCTGGAAGAAAATCGACAGGGCCGAAATTTGAACCTTAATGGACCCTAATTTGAGGCCCATAGACAATCCTGTTTGCTGGAAATGTAGGAATCGACCCAGTTGAAATTCCTCCGTCGGGGCCTTCCTGGCCTCACACCACGCAACATATTTTCTCCAAATGCGGTGATAATGTTGTGCAGTCACCTCCTTCCTGGCTTTTACCAGGGTAGGGATGACCTCTTCCGGAATGCCTTTTTCCCTTAGAATTCGGCGTTCAACCGCCATGCCGTCAAACGCAGCCGCGGTAAGTCTTGGAATAGACACGGTCCCTGCTGAAGCAGGTCCCGTCTTAGAGGTAGAGGCCACGGATCTTCCGTGAGCATCTCCTGAAGTTCCGGGTACCAAGTTCTTCTTGGCCAATCCGGAGCCACGAGTATCGTTCTTACTCCCCTTTGCCGTATAATTCTCAGTACTTTTGGTATGAGAGGCAGAGGAGGAAACACATACACTGACTGGAACACCCACGGTGTTACCAGAGCGTCCACAGCTATTGCCTGAGGGTCTCTTGACCTGGCGCAATACCTGTCCAGTTTTTTGTTGAGGCGGGACGCCATCATATCCACCTTTGGTTTTTCCCAACGGTTCACAATCATGTGGAAGACTTCTGGATGAAGTCCCCACTCTCCCGGGTGTAGATCGTGTCTGCTGAGGAAGTCCGCTTCCCAGTTGTCCACTCCCGGAATGAACACTGCTGACAGTGCTATCAAATGATCTTCCGCCCAGCGAAGAATCCTTGCAGCTTCTGCCATTGCCCTCCTGCTTCTTGTGCCGCCCTGTCTGTTTACGTGGGCGACTGCCGTGATGTTGTCCGACTGGATCAACACCGACTGACCCTGAAGCAGGGGTTTTGCCAGGCTTAGAGCATTGTAAATCGCTCTTAGCTCCAGTATATTTATGTGAAGAGACATCTCCAGGCTTGACCACACTCCCTGGAAGTTTCTTCCCTGTGTGACCGCTCCCCAGCCTCTCAGACTGGCATCCGTGGTCACCAGGACCCAGTCCTGTATGCCGAATCTGCGGCCCTCTAACAGATGAGCACTCTGCAACCACCACAGAAGAGACACCCTTGTCCGTGGAGACAAAGTTATCCGCTGATGCATCTGCAGATGCGATCCGGACCATTTGTCCAGCAGATCCCACTGAAAAGTTCGTGCGTGGAATCTGCCGAATGGAATCGCTTCGTAAGAAGCCACCATTTTTCCCAGGACTCTTGTGCATTGATGCACAGACACTTTTCCTGGTTTTAGGAGGTTCCTGACAAGTTCGGATAACTCCCTGGCTTTCTCCTCCGGAAGAAACACCTTTTTCTGAACCGTGTCCAGAATCATTCCCAGGAACAGCAGACGTGTCGTCGGGGTCAATTGAGATTTTGGAAAATTCAGAATCCACCCGTGCTGTTGCAGCACTACTTGGGTTAGTGCTACTAAGTCCCCCAGCTGTTCTCTGGACCTTGCCCTTATCAGGAGATCGTCCAAGTAAGGGATAATTAATACGCCTTTTCTTCGCAGAAGAAACATCATTTCGGCCATTACCTTGGTAAAGACCCGAGGTGCCGTGGACAATCCAAACGGCAGCGTCTGAAACTGATAATGACAGTTTTGCACCACGAATCTGAGGTACCCTTGATGTGAAGGGCAAATTGGGACATGCAGGTAAGCATCCTTGATGTCCAGGGACACCATAAAGTCCCCTTCTTCCAGATTCGCTATCACTGCTCTGAGTGACTCCATCTTGAACTTGAATTTTTGTATGTACAGGTTCAAAGATTTCAGATTTAGAATAGGTCTTACCGAGCAGTCCGGCTTCGGTACCACAAATAGTGTGGAATAATACCCCTTTCCCTGTTGTAGGAGGGGTACCTTGACTATCACCTGCTGAGAATACAGCTTGTGAATGGCTTCCAATACCGTCACCCTGTCTGAGGGAGACGTTGGCAGAGCAGACTTTAGGAACCGGCGAGGGGGAGACTTCTCGAATTCCAACCTGTAACCCTGAGATACTACCTGCAGGATCCAGGGGTCCACCTGTGAGTGAGCCCACTGTGCGCTGAAATTCTTGAGTCGACCCCCCACCGCCCCTGAGTCCGCTTGTAAAGCCCCAACGTCATGCTGAGGGCTTTGCAGAAGCCGGGGAGGGCTTCTGCTCCTGGGAGGGAGCTGCTTGGTGCACTCTCTTACCCTTTCCTTTGCCTCGGGGCAGATATGACTGTCCTTTTGCCCGCTTGTTCTTATAGGAACGAAAGGACTGCGGCTGAAAAGACGGTGTCTTTTTCTGTTGGGAGGGGACCTGAGGTAAAAAGGTGGATTTCCCGGCTGTTGCCGTGGCCACCAAATCCGATAGACCGACCCCAAATAATTCCTCCCCTTTATACGGCAATACTTCCATATGCCGTTTGGAATCCGCATCACCTGACCACTGTCGCGTCCATAAACTTCTTCTGGCAGATATGGACATCGCACTTACTCTCGATGCCAGAGTGCAAATATCCCTCTGAGCATCTCGCATATAAAAGAAAAGCATCCTTTAATTGCTCTATAGTCAATAAAATACTGTCCCTATCCAGGGTATCAATATTTTCAGTCAGGGAATCCGACCAAACCACCCCAGCACTGCACATCCATGCAGAGGCGATGGCTGGTCGCAGTATAACACCAGTATGAGTGTATATACTTTTCAGGGTAGTTTCCAGCCTCCTATCAGCTGGATCCTTGAGGGCGGCCGTTTCAGGAGACGGTAACGCCACTTGTTTTGATAAGCGTGTGAGTGCCTTATCCACCCTAGGGGGTGTTTCCCAGCGCGCCCTAACCTCTGGCGGGAAAGGATATAATGCCAATAACTTCTTTGAAATTAGCAGTTTTCTATCGGGGTTAACCCACGCTTCATCACACACTTCATTCAATTCCTCTGATTCAGGAAAAACTACAGGTAGTTTTTTCAGACCCCACATAATACCCCTTTTTGTGGTACTTGCAGTATCAGAGATATGCAAAGCCTCCTTCATTGCCGTGATCATATAACGTGTGGCCCTACTGGAAAATACGTTTGTTTCTTCACCGTCGACACTAGATTCGGTGTCCGTGTCTGTGTCTGTGTCGACCGACTGAGGTAAAGGGCGTTTTACAGCCCCCGACGGTGTCTGAGACGCCTGGACAGGTACTAACTGGTTTGCCGGCCGTCTCATGTCGTCAACTGATTTTTGTAACGTGCTGACATTATCACGTAATTCCATAAACAAAGCCATCCATTCCGGTGTCGACTCCCTAGGGGGTGACATCACCATTACCGGCAATTGCTCCGCCTCCACACCAACATCGTCCTCATACATGTCGACGCACACGTACCGACACACAGGGAATGCTCTTATCGAAGACAGGACCCCACTAGCCCTTTGGGGAGACAGAGGGAGAGTTTGCCAGCACACACCCAAGCGCTATAAATATATAGGAACAACCCTACAGAAGTGTTGTTTCCTTTATAGCAGCTTAATATATCAATATCGCCAAAAAAGTGCCCCCCCTCTCTGTTTTTTTACCCTGTTTCTGTAGTGCAGTGCAGGGGAGAGTCCTGGGAGCCTTCCTCGCAGCGGAGCTGTGCAGGAAAATGGCGCTGTGTGCTGAGGAGATAGGCCCCGCCCCCTATTTCGGCGGGCTCTTCTCCCGGTGTTTGTGAGACCTGGCAGGGGTTAAATACATCCATATAGCCCCAGGGGCTATATGTGATGTATTTTTAGCCAGAACAAGGTATTATCATTGCTGCCCAGAGCGCCCCCCCCCCCAGCGCCCTGCACCCTCAGTGACCGCTGGTGTGAAGTGTGCTGACAACAATGGCGCACAGCTGCAGTGCTGTGCGCTACCTCATGAAGACTGAAAAGTCTTCTGCCGCTGGTTTCTGGACCTCTTCACTTTTCGGCATCTGCAAGGGGGTCGGCGGCGCGGCTCCGGGACCGGACTCCATGGCTGGGCCTGTGTTCGATCCCTCTGGAGCTAATGGTGTCCAGTAGCCTAAGAAGCCAATCCATCCTGCACGCAGGTGAGTTCACTTCTTCTCCCCTAAGTCCCTCGTTGCAGTGAGCCTGTTGCCAGCAGGACTCACTGAAAATAAAAAACCTAATAACTTTTTCTAAGCAGCTCTTTAGGAGAGCCACCTAGATTGCACCCTGCTCGGACGGGCACAAAAACCTAACTGAGGCTTGAAGGAGGGTCATAGGGGGAGGAGCCAGTGCACACCACCTAGTCCTAAAGTTTTTATTTTTGTGCCCTGTCTCCTGCGGAGCCGCTAATCCCCATGGTCCTGACGGAGTCCCAGCATCCACTAGGACGTCAGAGAAAATATCTGATATCACAGCATTCTTGTAAAGGTCAATCTAGGTGGGGCAAAGCACAGACATATCAATTGGAGAGCTATAAACTGTTAGCCTACCTTCTCTACTCCTATAATCGGACCATCCTAACCACTTCAAGTGGATAGAGAGACCGAGGAAGAATACTTAGCCTCCGCTGTTTCGAAGATGAAATGTTTGTGAATCTTATTTTGAATAAGCGCTAAGGTAGGAATATTCTCAGATTTCCACAATTGTGCTATAGCTGCTTTAGTGGCTATCAAGATATGCCCCAAGATGTAGTGGTCACCTACGGAGAGGCGATCCATGTACAAATGAAATAGCGCTAAAGCTGGGTCCAGGGGGATGATGAGCCCTAACACCATGCTAGCCATATTTAACACCTCTCTCCAAAGTGGTTGTATACGAGGGCAAGCCCAGAATATATGGAAGATATCCCCCGTGGAGCCGCATTTCCTCCAACATGTTTTAGATTGTGAAGGCCAGATTCTGTGTTGTCTTTCAGGGGTGAAGTAGGCCCTCTGTATAAGCTTGTAGAACATTTCGGAGTGGTTAACACATTTGGAGATTTTAAAACAAGATCTAAATATACTATCCCAATCTGCATCAATAAAGGACCTATTCAAATCTCTTTCCCATAAAGTCCGAGCTTTTAATTTTGTCTGAGTGCCATTTGTCAATTGAAATTGATACCACCACGTAATCCCATATTTATGTGAGGACGTCTCCAATCGGCTCTAATATAAGCCGGAAGAGAAGGTTTGTGGATATGTGAGGGAGTAAGGGAGTGTAACCAACTTCTCACCTGTAGATATTTGAAAAAGTCTTGAGTCCGAATCCCAAATCTCTCCTACAATTGAGAGAAGGACATCAAGACGTCTCCCACAAATAAATCGCCCACAGTGGAGAGCCCCTTTCGAATCCAATCCCCTAGTGAAACATTAGGAATCAATGACATAAGGGCAGTTAAAGACAGGCAGGGGGCAGGTAAATTAATCTCTCCCGAAGAGAGTACTAGTTTATGCCATGAATCTAGGGTCGTTTTAATAGACTTGCAGGATCCGGACCTACTTCGAGCAGCAGACAGTGGTAACCAAAACAAATCAGGGAGAGAAACAGCGTCCAGACAAGAAGCTTCCAGAATAACCCAAGGTTTCCGACTCGAGGTATCAAACCAGTCTCTAGACTGACTTATCAGACATGCAGCATGGTACTTTTCTATATCTGGGAAAGCTACCCCACCAGACAGTTTGGGCAGAATAAGATTTTTTTTTAGCAATTTTCGGTCTAGAGCCTCCCCACACATATCTGGTCAGGACCTGATTAAATCTATTATAGAGGAGTTTGGGAAGGGGCCTTGGTATGGCGCAAAACAGGTACATTAATTTCGGCAATAAGACCATCAGCCAGGACACCTCCTGTAACATCCACTCCACAGTCAGCTCCGTAAACGCTTTTAATAACGGGGCATAATTACACTCAATAAAATTATCTTCTCTGGTTAAGTTAATCCCTAGATATCTCAAGGAGCAGGACTTCCAGGCATATTTGTACGAATCCTTCAACCTAGAGGCCACAGTCGGAGATATATTGAGTGGGAGGGCTTCAGTTTTATTAGTATTTAATTTATAAAAAGAAACATCCGAGTAGCCTTGAAGGACGTCATGAAGAGCTGGCAAGGAAGCCTCAGGGTCAGAAAGACATAGCAGAATATCGTCCGCAAACAAGCTAATTTTGTGAGAAATGCCCCCTATAACAGGGCCACTAATCGAGTCCCGGGATATAATGCAAGCAGCCAAGGGTTCTATCGCCAATGCAAAAATAAGGGGAGATAGTGGGAAGCCATGACGAGTGCCATTAGAAATATTGAAGGATGAAGAAAGGCATCCGTTAACAAAGACCCGCGCACTGGGTGTGGAATAGAGAGCCAGTATAGAGTCTAAGATCCTCCCAGAGAAGCCAAATTTGTCCAGAGTTAATCTCATAAAATCCCAATTCAATCTATCGAACGCCTTTTCGGCGTCCAGAGACAAAACTAGGAGGGGTTCTCCTCTACAGGCAGAATACTCAATAACATTAATCACCCTACGCGTATTATCCGGGGCCTGTCGGTTTAAGACGAAGCCCACTTGATCAGGGTTGATAAGAGAAGGGAGAAGGGGGCTGATACGGTTAGCAATTAATTTGGCATACATTTTTAGATCAGTATTTAATAAAGCAATTGGTCTAAAATTTTGAACTGAGGTAAGGTTTTTTCCCGGTTTGGGAATGGTGATGATTTGAGCTTCCAGCATCTCTTTGGGGAAGTGACCAGCCTCTGAGGCTTCATTAAACACCGACAAGAGCACCGGGCCAAACTCTCCTTAAAGGACTTATAGAAACCAGAAGGATAACCATCGGGTCCCGGGGCCTTATCTGCTGGAAGGGAGTCAATAGCCTTTTCGACTTTGGCTAAAGTCCAAGGTGCATTAAGAGAGCTACAAGACTCCGCCGACAGCGAGGGGAGAGGAAATTTGCTCAGAAAGTTCTGAACATCTATGCCTGTACGTTGAAAAGTAGAAGAATCCCCCCTCAAGTTGTATAATTTAGAGTAATAGGATGCAAAGACATTTGAAATTTCGTCAGGATCGTAGACTCTCTTACCCCTGTCCGAGTGGACTATATGAATTTTTTCTTTGGCTTTCCTACCCCTCAGCTTCCTCGCCAGTAGTCTACCAGCCCGGTTACCATAAACATAAAATTTTTGGTTCAGTCTATGTAGGTTGCGTTGGACTTCCGCTAAATAAAAAACATTTACCGCCTCCCTTGCTTCCTTCAATGACTTTAGAAGGGCTTTATCGTGTGGATGAGCCTTGTGGGAGCTCTCCAGGGAAGCGACTGTAAGCTCAGCTTGTTCAAATTTTTTACGATATGCCCTTTTAAGTTTAGCCGCTGTTTGGATCGCTGTCCCTCGTGTTACTGCTTTGAGGGCGCACCAGAATGTGAAGATAGAGGTCTCCTGAGGAGGAGTTCTCAGAAAGATAATAATCCAAGGTGGTTTGGATCGCCTGCGTGGTCTCCGGCTGAAGAAGACTGAGTTTACCTAAACGCCAGGGGGCCGGGGTAACCTTTCTACTATTTATATCCCATTCGATGAATAGTGGGGAGTGATCCGACCAGGACATGGGGAGAATGGAGATTTTACGGATGGATTGTAGAGTCCACTTATCTGCCAATGCTAGATCTATTATAGAATAAGATGCATGCACTGGGGACTAAAATGTGTAATCTCTGTCCATTGGGTGCTTAACGCGCCAGAGGTCTAAAAGATCATATTCCGCCAGTAGCTGGCTAAAGCCCTTTGCGTTCCTATGGAGCTGACCGGAGAGTGGGGGCCGCTTGCCAGAGTTATCGACTAAAGGGTCCAGGGTCAAGTTAAAGTCCCCCATTAAGAGTAAAGCGCCCTTGGCCAATTGCTGCACTTTAGCGCAGAGTTTCCTGCAAAATGCTAGTTGCTTGGTGTTAGGGGGCATAGCAAGAAACCAATGTCACCTCTTTATTTTCGAGAGTACCAACCAGAATTAGAATTCTCCCCTCAGGGTCGCAGTATTGTGAAGTGAGGGAGAACGCGCAATGCTGAGATATCAAGATTGCCACCCCTGCCTTCTTTGCTGGCCCGTTAGCCAAATAACAATGGGGAAATCTCCCATTAGTAAACCTTGGAGGGGCAGATTTAGTAAAATGAGTCTCCTGAACGGCTATGATTTGAGCTTAAGTTTATGGAAATAATTAAGTGCTAATCTCCTCTTATGTGGGGAATTAAGACCCTTTGCATTTATAGAAACAATGTTAACCATATTGTAAAACTATCGGGAATTGCATAGCTATCAACAACCAACTGGCAAGTAGAAAGTGTGCGCAACATTTCCGGACAAAAGGAGAGGAGAAGGGAAAGAAAGGACAAAAAAGATGGAGGCTAACAGGAAGAGGAAACAGAACATTAACCCCTCGAGGGGGCACATTTGGACGCCTAACCATGGCGACTCAGAGTTAAACTGTGGGGGGTAGTGGTCAATCCACCCGAACCAAAATTAAACTAAACGTAGTTCCTCGGCACATCATCTCTGGTCACCCGACAGCCACCGGGATTAAAGGGAACTCAGGAAGAATTCCCAGCCAACAAGTAAATGTGGGCGGCAGTCGGGGCAGCAGAGACAGACAGTAAACAGTTAACCGGCGGTGAGGAGGCAACACTGAAAAACAATCTAACAGCACTCAAATATCACATAAACACCCTCAGCAAGCAATCGCCAAGGAACTAGTGCAGCGTAGGAAATACGACATGACAAACCGATTAGAAAAACATGAAATCAATGCAAGTGTAGCAAATCAGACAATACTCAAAGTTCTGCAGCCGATGAGGCCCAGTCCCGCTGAAGGCCCCGCTCGGGAGAGGTGTGTGTAGAAGAGCTTGCAGAGTTCCATGATGCTATGATCTTTTTACCCTCCTCGACGTTCGTTATGACAACAGTAGAACCTTCTCGAGAAATAAGCAACTTCGTAGGAAATCTCCATCTGTATAGAATGTTCTCTTTACGTAGCACTGATGTGATGGGGTAAAGAGAGCGCCGTTTCGCCAAAGTAGCAGGGGACAAGTCTCCAAATATCCGAAGCGAGCCCAAAGCCTCCGACGCAGCATCCGAGGGTCTAGCAGCTTTCAAGATTGCCTCCTTCACGTGGAAATAATGTAACCTCATAAGGACATCACGGGGGACACCATCAGGAGTGTTCCTGGCTTTAGGGAGCCTGTGGATACGGTCGATTAGGAAGTCCACTGAGCGGTACGAAGGAAGGAGTTTGCTGAAGAGGTCAACTGCAAAATCGTTTAAAGCGCTATTAGCGACAGCTTCCGGGACACCATGTAGCTTTATGTTATTACGTCTCGATTTGTCCTCTATATCCGAGAGTTTGTCCCTAAGCGCCGTGACCTCATTTTGGAGCAGTTCATGAGAAGAGATCAGGTCGTTATGCGATGACACCACTTCACCCATTTTTGTTTCTAGGTGATCGGTGCGGCCACCAATCACGTCAATAGATCTCTGGCATTCCTTCATAGTCGCTCTAAATTCTGCCGCGACTTCATCCTTAAATTGTGTTAAGAGATGCTTTATAGCGCCCACCGTAAGCGAGTCACTGTCGTCAATGGAGCTGGCGCGTGCAGTGGCAGGGGCGAGTGCATCTCTAAGTGGTGAGGGCACAGGGACAGCAGGCTTAGAGGCGCCACCCCGTGCATTCTTTGCTTTAGCGGCCTGAGGCGAGGGTTTTAAGAACGCCACCTGGGAAACAGTTTTAGCGGCCTTATATTTCTTGGGAGGCATTACAACGCTAAACGATAAAGGTAGATGAACTGGAGGCAAGAGGTGTCTAGAATATCAATCGAGGAAGGATCAACAGAAAGGTCGAGTTGTCATATCATATCATAAGAGCATTCGGGTGCAGGCGGAGGTATCTCAGAGCGGTCACATTAGAGTATCGAGGTCATTCAACCATGGGGATATCGGGCCGATCTTCTCGGTGGGTGCCGGGATATCTGCGGTCATATGAAGTCTGCAGAGCAATATGTATTATATATCCAGCACACTGTGTGAGAAATGTATGCTATTACACCCAGAGGCCACTAGATGGGGCAGTTATAGTAGAAGATAATGATGCTGAGTAAAAGGCTATTTCTCCCCACCGAAGCAAATGCACAAATCCCTCAACAGGGCCCCCAGAATAAGAACAGGGGGAGAACAGTGCCAGAGGGCCACCAATCCTGGTGTAGCCCTAATCCAGAGACCCTCACAGTTATACAGGCACACTTCTACCTTAGGACCAGCTCCTCCAGTAAGAATTAAGATGGCCGCCGCGTCTCCCTGGGCTGCAGGCCCACCGCTGTCCCCCACTGCCAGGCGTCTCCCCGACCTGCTGCCCCAGGGGGTGTCCACCCCGGGGGTCAGGGGAAGGCTTCTGGGTGGTCCGGATCGCGTGTGTGGGGTCCGCGCCGCTTCCCGGCGCCGTGTAACCGCCGTGGAGCTCGAATCGCGGGCACCAGGAGTACGCGAGTCCCCGGCTTCCGGGTGTGTATAGGCAGCAACCTGCAGGAGCAGTAAAAACTGCTCCCCGGCTCTGCGGCGGACACAGCCGGGCTGAGGAGGCCTACAAGGGGGGGGGGGAGCCTCCAGAGAGGGTACTACGGGGGTGAGCACTGAAAATATGTGGGTAAAGGACACTGGAGAGAGGAGGCCAGCAGAGACACGTCTGCTCTCTTCTCCAGTCAAGCCACCCCCCCTGCAATAAACATTTTATGCAACATAGTGACTACTGTATTACTTTGTGCCACTTTTAATCTCTAGTTACATTATCAGTATAGGCAACCTATAGCAAACACAGAAAGGTGAGCGGAGTATTGTATCATCACCCAGCTACTTCCCTGCACATGCATCCATGATCCCTTCCATGAGTGCACCAGACATCTACTTTCCATCAACATTTATACACTGCATTTAAGTCTTTAAAAACTATAGGTCATGCGTATGGGTGCAAAACCTGTACAGTGGCTTTTATTTCTTCACCCATTTGCAGCAACATGCGTGTGTGGCTAAACCCTTGTGTCTCTTCATGTCAGGATTATCCATAAGCCAGTGCAGGCGGACACCTAGGGACAATGGGTTCTAGGGGTGCCTATCTGCAATGATAGGATTCCATTGGGAGATGGGGTTTTCACAAAATCTAATCACTCACAATAATATTCTTCCTGGGAAGGGGGTTGTTACTAATGCTGCAGATCCTGCAATAATAGGAAGTGGGAGTGTTACATGGGTTTCACTGCAGGCTATACAGATACTTACAGAACTGTAGGGTAGGACCACCTGGAGGTACATTCTACCGCTATGTGTCCTTATACATACACAACCTCAATCCTATGATGATGAGCTGCATCAGGGCCGAGTCCTGATTGGAGGAGCCTAGCACATGCACCTCCCACTCACTGGTGCTCAGCCTCATCGATCCAGTAAGTATCTGGCTGCAGATGAATCTGAAACTGAGCGGTCAATCACTGTGCAAGTAAATCCACTTTTTATTCCTCTTTAAATTGCCCTAAAAGCTGTAAATGTAAAGTCTTCGTTTTTTTCTCTGTCACCAAAAACAATTAGACCCCAGGCCACCCACCACTTCTGAAGGAGTATCTGTTCTAGGGCACCATGCGTGCTTTATCCCACACGGCTTTGAATGTCCAGGGACAGACAGACCACAAATCTTCACACACACAAAAAAATAAAAAAAAATAAAAATAATTATATATATATATATATATATATATATATATATATACATACATACATACATACATATATACACACACACACACATATACATACACACACACAAATCGATAGGAGCAATAATTAATAATGATTTACTTAGCAGCTGCTTCTAGAAGGAAGATTTAGCCCAAATGGATACATAAAGATCCTATTTCCATCTCATGCTGCCACGTTTGGATTATTTGTAGCAGATGGACTGGATAGAATGTTCCTTGGATGTGGAATCTAGAGCAGAGAGGTTTTTCACAATTCGGCTCCCTTATTTGGTTACCTTGCCATTATCTACTAGGGACCTTATTCAAAAAAAAAAAGTTAGCAACCGGGCAAAACACTGTTACACTGCAGGTGGGGTAGCTGTAACATGTGCAGAGAGCGTTAGATTTGGGAGGGGTGTGTTCAAACTGAAATCTAAATTTCTGTGTAGAAATTAAAGCAGCCAGTATTTACCCTGCACAGAAACAATATAACCCACCCAAATCTAACTCTCTCTGCACGTTACATCTGTCCTGCTGTGCTATATAAGAAACTGTTAATAAATAAATAAATGGACTACCAAGAACACATGTAACTCCCAGCCACAAGTTTGAAATTTCATGTCTCCTCTATATACTACAGCGCACCCCCACACACCTGTCCATCATTTGACCCATTATTCATGGTATTTTATTATTAGCCTTTATTTACAGTATATGGCACCACAAAAGATCTGCAAAGTACATTAACAGAAATCAGACGAAGAAAACAAGAAAAGAATGGCTTGCAGTACAAAACATTGCAGGACATGGACAAGGTTTATAAATATTGCAGCATCAGCAGCCAAAATACCCAAATCAGGACGGCAGTGCACAAAGGTTTGGTGAGTTTGTAGGCAGTGGAGAGGAAAGATAGTATAAGTGAGGTAGGGAAAACACATGATGGAAGAGGGCCCTGCTTGTGAGAGCGGTAACCCAAGGCTAACTGAATTTGGCCCTATGCTGAACTACAGTATATCAGTCCCAATTTCCTCCTGCTCAGGACTGCACTGTTCAGAATTTTCTGTGGTATGTGCATTTTTTTTTGCCCTAACTTTTAATTCTTTTAAGTTATAGAAACAGGAATAAATCAGTGTAATCATTCCAGAAACTAATAAAATAGGCATATGCACACTTATTCCAGTGTTGAAGCTACTGTATATCTTGGATCAGCTTGAAACTTTTTTTTTTTTTTTATTCTTTTCATAGAAGAAAAAACAAAAAACAAACACTGGGACTAAGCAGCCAAGCAGTGATATTGTAGTAGAAGGGCAGCTGCTACACTCCCCCAGGGGGGTAGCCATCCCGTTATGTGACCACACCCCCTCTCTGACATCCCAGAAAGGTTGGCTGGGGGTGACCAGTCTATACCCACGTTTCCATTTCTCAATACGCAAGATGGGAATTTGGGAGTCAATTTGTCAAGAAACGTAATCAGACCATGGTACAGCCATCTTGTCAGTGATGTCAGGGTCCACTGAACACGGGCAGAATGCTGTATAAAACTTCAGGTTGTGTGGAAGAGGAAACTAGTATATATTCCTGGTGATTTATTGCCACTTCTGTGGTGCATTGGTTCACACAATATGGGTCACAACAATGACAGCAGGAAGAAACACAGCAAAATAAAAACCATTTATTCCGGCGGCACAGTGGCGGCTCCGCTCCACAACTCTCTGAATCCCCTGTTCACAAGATAATTCGAACTTTGCCTTCTCGCGGGAGGGTCTCGGCTTCGTACTCCTCCCTTCTCTCCTCCTCTATATTGGATGGGCTGACCGCCCTCCGAGCTAAATGGATAGAGGATTTAGGTGCAATTGATGAGGAGGATTGGAAACATATCCTGGCCTCCCCGCGTGCGGCCTCGGCGAGTGCTAGATTCCAGCAGATACAGCTATATATATTGCACACGGTCTACTGGACTCCTTGCCGTCTGTTTCAAATTGGAGGCTCGACTTCTGATAAATGTCCGAGGTGTTCTGCTCCGGCTGCTGGGTTCTGGCATTTGCTTTGGTCATGCCCGTGGGTGAATGCCTTTTGGGAAAATGTCACGGCATCTATAGCTTGCACGGGTGTCCGAATTCCGCTGATGACTCCGCGCATTTGCATATTTGGTCTTGATTTGCGGGAGTGCCTCTCAATGCACTCCTATCTCTATGTAACCATTGTTCTAGCATTGGCCCGGGTATGTATCGCTCGTACTTGGATGGCGCATGCTCCCCCGTCGTCTGCTGAATGGGTTGCTCTTGTGAATGCTACTCTCTCCCATGAACGCTTTATGTATACTAAACGAAACTCACTACTGAAATTTGATAAGATATGGGGTTTATGGAGGAACTCTCAATATTTTATTGACCCCTCACTTTAATTGATGGTTGTAGGTACTGTCTACAGTGGTGTGTTGCTCCTGGAATGGTCCGGCTGACTCTCCACCCCCCTTCCTCTTCACGCAGTATAGCACGTATTTTGATTTTTTTTGCACTCTTCTATAATTGTATAAAAGATTATTCTGGAAAGTGTAGTGGATGTTGGTTGATGTCCACACTATATTACTACTGTACAGAGGAATTATTTGAAAAGCACAAATTTGATTTTGTAATGACTTAATTGTTATGTGTATTGTTAGGTTTCTTGTTCTTTATGTTTATTTTCTTTGTTTTTCTCACCTTTGAAAAACAATAAAAAAAAACCACTTGATTTAAAAAAAAACAAAAAAATAAGAATTTACTTACCGATAATTCTATTTCTCGTAGTCCGTAGTGGATGCTGGGAACTCCGTAAGGACCATGGGGAATAGCCGCTCCGCAGGAGACTGGGCACATCTAAAGAAAGCTTTAGGACTATCTGGTGTGCACTGGCTCCTCCTCCTATGACCCTCCTCCAAGCCTCAGTTAGGATACTGTGCCCGGACGAGCGTACACAATAAGGAAGGATTTTGAATCCCGGGTAAGACTCATACCAGCCACACCAATCACACCGTACAACTTGTGATATGAAACCCAGTTAACAGCATGATAACAGAGGAGCCTCTGAATAGATGGCTCACAACAAGAACCCGATTAGTTAACAATAACTATGTACAAGTATTGCAGACAATCCGCACTTGGGATGGGCGCCCAGCATCCACTACAGACTACGAGAAATAGAATTATCGGTAAGTAAATTCTTATTTTCTCTGACGTCCTAGTGGATGCTGGGAACTCCGTAAGGACCATGGGGATTATACCAAAGCTCCCAAACGGGCGGGAGAGTGCGGTGACTCTGCAGCACCGAATGAGAGAACTCCAGGTCCTCCTCAGCCAGGGTATCAAATTCGTAGAATTTTGCAAACGTGTTTGCCCCTGACCAAGTAGCTGCTCGCCAAAGTTGCAAAGCCGAGACCCCTCGGGCAGCCACCGTCCTTGTGGAATGTGCTTTTATTGATTTAGGCTGCGGTAATCCTACCGCAGAATGCGCCAGCTGAATAGTGCCACAAATCCAGCGCGCAATAGACTGCTTAGAAGCAGGAGCACCCAGCTTGTTGGGTGCCATCAGGATAAACAGCGAGTCAGTTTTCCTGACTCCAGCCGTCCTGGAAAAATAAAATTTACAGGGCTCTGACTACGTCCAGCAACTTGGAATCCTCCAAGTCCCCAGTAGCCGCAGGCACCACAATAGGTTGGTTCAAGTGAAAACCTGAGACCACCTTCGGGAGAAACTGAGGACGAGTCCTCAACTCTGCCCTATCCATACAGAAAATCAGATAAGGCCTTTTACATGACAAAGCCGCCAATTCTGACACACGCCTGGCCAAGGCCAACAGCATGACCACTTTCCACGCGAGATACTTTAGCTCCATGGTTTTAAGTGGCTCAACCAATGCGACATTATGAAATCCAACACCACGTTGAGATCCAAAAAGTGCCACAGGAGGCACAAAAGGAGGCTGAATATGTAGTACTCCTTTAACCAAAGTCTGAACTTCAGGCAGTGAAGCCAGTTCTTTCTGGAAGAAAATCGACAGAGCCGAAATCTGGACCTTGATGGACCCCAATGTGAGGCCCTGCTTGCAGGAAGTGCAGGAATCGACATAGTTGAAATTCCTCCGTCGGGGCCTTCATGGCCTCCAACCAAGCAACAAATTTTCGCCAAACGCGGCGATAATGTCTTGCGGTGACATCCTTCCTGGCTATGATCAGGGTAGGGATGACTTCCTTCGGAATACCCTTTTCCTTTAGGATCCGGTGTTCTACCGCCATGCCGTCAAACGCAGCAGGTCTTGTCTGAGCGGCAGAGGCCAAGGGTCCTCTGCCAGCATCTCTTGAAGTTCCGGGTACCAAGCTCTTCATGGCCAATCCGGAACCCCGAGTATGGTTTTCACTCCTCGCCTTCTTATTATTCTCAGTACCTTGGGTATGAGAGGTAGAGGAGGAGACACATAAACCGACTGGTACACCCACGGTGTCACTAGAGCGTCCCCAGCGATCGCCTGAGGGTCCCTTGACCTGGCGCAATATCTTTTCAACTTCTTGTTGAGGCGGGACGCCATCATGTCCACCCGTGGTCATTCCCAACGGTTTACCCGCATTTGGAAAACTTCTGGATGAAGTCCCCATTCTCCTGGGTGTAGGTCGCCCATCGGAGAATACTTGTGGCTTCTGCCATCGCCATCCTGCTTCTTGTGCCGCCCTGTCTGTGTACATGGGCGACCGCCGTGATGTCGTCTGATTGGATCAGTACCGGCTGGTTCTGAAGCAGGGGCCTTGCTTGTCTTAGGGCATTGTAAATGGCCCTTAGCTGCAGAATATTTACGTGAAGCGAAATCTCCTTGGAAATTTCTTCCCTGTGTGACTGCACCCCAGCCCCGAAGGCTGGCACCCGTGGTCACCAGGACCCAGTCCTGTATTCCGAATCTGCGGCCCACTAGTAGATGAGCCCTCTGCAGCCACCACAGCAGCGACACCCTGTTTCTTGCTGACAGGGTTATCCGCTGTTGTATCTGCACATGGGACCCGGACCATTAGTCCCACAGGTCCCACTGGAACGTCCTTGCGTGGAGTCTTCCGAATGGAATTATGCTTCGTACGAAGCTACCATTTTTCCCAGGACTCGTGTGCATTGATGTACTGACACCTGTCCTGGTTTTAGGATGTCTCTGACTAGAGATGACAACTCCTCGGCTTTTTCCACTGGAAGAAACACTCTTTTCTGGTCTGCGTTCAGAAACATTCCCAGGAACAGAAGACGTGTCGTCGGGACCAGCTGTGACTTTGGAATATTGAGAATCCAGTCGTGCTGTTGTAGCACTTCCCGAGAGAGTGCTACCCCCACTACCAACTGTTCTTTGGACCTCGCCTTTATCAGGAGATTGTCCAAGTACGGGATAATAAAAACTTCCTTCTTGCGAAGGAGTATCATCACTTCGGCCATCACCTAGGTAAAGACCTTCGGTGCCGTGGACAACTCCAACGGCCGCGTCTGGAACCGATAGTGACAGTCCTGTACCACATATCTGAGGTACTCCTGATGAGGGGGGGAAAATGGGGACATGCAAGTACGCATCCTTGATGTCCAGGGAGACCCTGTCATCCCCCTCGTCCAGGCTCGTAATAAGCGCCCTGAGCGATTCCATCTTGAACTTGAATCTTCTGATATAAAAGTTCAAGTATTTTAATTTCAAGATGGGTCTCACCGAACCGTTGCGGTACCACAACCACTGTGGAATAGTAACCCCTTCCTTGCTGAAGGAGGGGCACCTTGACAATCACTTGTTGTGATTATAGTGTTAAATATCCACCAACACCGTCTCCCTGGCAGAGGGAGGTGCCGGTAAGGCAGATTTTAGGAAACGGCGGGGGGAAGAACGTCTCGAACTCCAGCCTGTACCCCTGAGATACTACTTGAAGGACCCAGGGATCCATGTGAGAGAGCCCACTGTCCGCTGAAATATCTGAGACGGGCCCCCACCGTACCCGGGTCCGCCTGAGCAGCCCCAGCACCATGCTGTGGACCTACCGGACGCAGGGAGGACTTCTGCTCTTGGGAACTAGCTGTGTGTTGCAACTTTTTTCCTCTAGCTTTGCCTCTCGGCAGAAAGGATGAGCCTCTAGCCCACTTGTTTTTCTGGGGCCGAAAGGACTGTACTTGATGATACGGTGCTTTCTTTTGTTGTGGGGTAGCCTGTGGCAAATAAATTAATTTCCCAGCAGTAGCTGTGGAAACGAGGTCTGAAAAACTATCCCCAAACAGTTTTACCCCCTTATAGGGCAACTTCCATGTGCCGATTCGAGTCGGCATCGCCTGACCATTGCCAAGTCCATAACCCCCGTCTGGCGGCAATGGACCTAGCGCTTATTTTTGATGCCAGCCGGCAAATATCCCTCTGTGCATCACGCATGTATAAGACCACGTCATTTATATGCTCTATTTTCAGCAAAATATTGTCCCTATCCATAGTTATTTTCCGACAGGGAATCTGACCACGCAGCGGGAGCACTGCCCATCCATGCCGAAGCAACGGCTGGTCGCAATATAATGCCCTAGTGTGTGACCATATCTTATAGGGTAACCTCCTGCTTTCTATCAGCAGGTTCCTTCAGGGCGGCCGTACCCGAAGACGGTAGTGCCACCTTTTACTGATAAGCGTGTAAGCGCTGTATCTACCCTATGGGGTGTTTCCCCGCGTGACCTATCCTCTGGCGGGAAAGGGTACGCTGCCAATAACCGTTGTAGAAATTATCAATTTCTTACCGGGGGAAGACCACTCTTCCTCACACACCTCATTTAATTTCTCAGATGCAGGAAAAACTACTAATAGTTTTCTCTCACCAAACACAATACCCTTTTATGTGGTACCTGGGGTATAATCATAAATGTGTAATACATTTTTCATCGTCTCAATCCTGTAACGGGTGGACCTATTTGGAGGGTACACCAGTCTCATCGATGTCGACACTGGAGTCAGTATCAGTGTCGACATCTGTGTCTGTTATCTGAGGTAGCGGGCGATTTTAGAGCCCCCCCATGACATTTGAGACGCTGGAACAGGCACAAGCTGAGTAGCCGGCTGTTCCGTGTCGTCGGCCTTTTATGTAAGGAGTTGACACTTTCACGTAATCCTTCCATAAGTTCAACCACACCGGTGTCGACCCCGCAGGGGGTGACAACATATTTACAGGCATTCGCTCCGCCTCCACCTCATTATCCTCCACATACCTGTCGACACAGCCGTACCGACACACAGCACACACACAGGGAATGCTCTGATAGAGGACAGGACCCCACAAAGCCCTTTGGGGAGACAGAGGGAGAGTATGCCAGCACACACCAGGGCGCTATATATCACAGGGATAGCACCTATAAAAAAGTGTTTTCCCTTATAGCTGCATATATGTTGTATACTGCGCCTAAATTGTGCCCCCCCCCTCTCTTTTTAACCCTTTCTGTAGTGTATTAACTGCAGGGGAGAGCCAGGGAGCTTCCCTCCAACGGAGCTGTAAGGGAAAAATGGCGCCAGTGTGCTGAGGAGATAGGCTCCGCCCCTTTTTCGCGGACTTTTCTCCCGCATTTTTATGGAATCTGGCAGGGGTTAATATACATCCATATAGCCCTGGGGGTTATATGTGATGTATTTTTGCCAGCCAAGGTGTTTATATTGCTGCTCAGGGCGCCCCCCCCCCAGCGCCCTGCACCCTCAGTGACCGGAGTGTGTGGTGTGCATGAGGAGCAATGGCGCACAGCTGCAGTGCTGTGCGCTACCTTGGTGAAGACTGATGTCTTCTGCCACCGATTTTCCGGACCTCTTCTTGCTTCTGGCTCTGTAAGGGGGCCGGCGGCGCGGCTCTGGGACCGGACTCCGAGGCTGGGCCTGTGTTCGGTCCCTCTGGAGCTAATGGTGTCCAGTAGCCTAAGAAGCCCAAGCTGGCTGCAAGCAAGCAGGTTCGCTTCTTCTCCCCTTAGTCCCTCGATGCAGTGAGCCTGTTGCCAGCAGGTCTCACTGAAAATAAAAAACCTAAAACTAACTTTTTCTAAGAAGCTCAGGAGAGCTCCTAGATTGCACCCTGCTCGGTCGGGCACAAAAATCTAACTGAGGCTTGGAGGAGGGTCATAGGGGGAGGAGCCAGTGCACACCAGATAGTCCTAAAGCTTTCTTTAGATGTGCCCAGTCTCCTGCGGAGCCGCTATTCCCCATGGTCCTTACGGAGTTCCCAGCATCCACTAGGACGTCAGAGAAAACCCATTTATTCCTCGTTAGTGACCTGGCAAATTTATCTATCTATACAAAAAAGTACTGCTCCCAGAGAGGCTAGTGCACTTTGTAGTTATTTCCTAGAAAAGGACAAAACAAACGGACATGAAAGCATACAAGGGTACACACGGACAACATGGCATTGTACATACACCACATGACCAAAAGAATGTAGCACTTTCAATATAGGGTCTTTGCAAATTTCAAACTGATGCATAAAATCAAGCGTGCAACCAGTAATCTCCACTGTCAAATACAGCTTTCAATGCTGCAGGGTCATAGTCCGTTCTTCAGATATCTGCCCAGCTAAGGCTGCCTCGGTCACCTGTGCTGTAAATGCTGCTGTTCTTACTTGGAAACATCTAGGAGAAACAGCTGAACAACAAAGCGCTAGGACCAGAGTGCCGAAGGGAATAGCACATAAAGGGCTTATTCTGGTTGGATTGCTTATGCACACACGCAGGACCTGTTCTCCACATGTGCAGAACAGGGCCAGCAAACGCATCTCAGATATGCGATCGCTTCTGCCTGATTGAGGGGCATAGGCGTTCATGGAGAGGGACGGGGGCGGCCGGCTTTGGAGAAAATGGGGGCATGTCGCACCAGTTTTCCGGGAGTGAAGAGGCCAAGGATTGCAACCCTGTCACAGTTTCCTTAGCATCACTAGCCTCCATGCAACTGCAAGTCTGAGTAAGGTCAGACGTACTCAGACTGCAGTCGCAATGTTCTTCCCAAACTGTGATGGCAATCGTAAATGCAGGAAGGAGGTGGTATGCATATTTTCCTGCATTTGCACTGCAAAGGATTGTAATGCGAAACTTCTAAGAGCAGCTTTGCAATAACGATCCAACCTGGGTCCATGCTCAATGTGAAATGGTCAAACCAATGTCTTGTATCCGGGGTCCAGGCCCAGCTCAGCTGCAGTGTAAAAGGCAGACACAGGTCATTGATGACCCGGGTCATGCCTAAGCGGCTGCCAGTTGGCTGGCTCAAGAGCACTTGGAGGAGATTACATAGCCTCTAAGCATCCTGTGTGAGTGGCGACGACCACAGTGTGAAAGGGGTAAGTATAGCTGAAGCCCCACCTCCAACCAGTGTTCAGTATCTCGGGTAGAGCACAGGTTGGAACTGGCGACTTAGTGGAAAGGGGTATTATTATGATATAAAATAGTGTTTACTTTTTTTAGGGCAGGGTGCAGATCTTTGAGGATGGCCCTTTGTCATTTAGAAGGGCAGTGCGTGCATGAAAAGGGATGTGGCTTTGTGGCAAACCCTCGCTTCCATCATTCTGGTGACAAGTCCAGCAGTTTACCACCCCACATGCCTCTCAGACCACCCCACACGCCCCATTAATGCCCTTCTGATCTCCCCTTCAAATATATATCTGCAGGAGGAACAATCACTGAGTAGTCTTTCCCCAGGAAGATGAGCTGGTCTGTTAATGGCTGCTTTTCACTGGCTTCTCCGGTTATCTGAGGACAGACTAAGGGCTGGGTTTGCCTTAAACTGCCCTCCTGTCTGTCTCCAGATACTTATGCATCCAGTTGTGAACAGACTTCAGTCGGAGGGAGAGTGCGGCAGCCGGAGCAAGTTTTCCAGGAGGCGAGGCGCTGTGGACAGGAAGCCGGAGCTGGGAGGCGGGGGACCAAGGGCATCTTCTGACAGCTTAAAATTAGGCGGGGCACAGCATCCTGCAAAAACAGCCTATTGGGAACGCTAAGAAAACAATGACATTCCTGAGCAGACCTGGACAACCTGTTGCTCTCCAGCTGTTCTAAAACTACACATACCAGCATGCTTTGCCAGAGTTTTAGTGTTCCCTAATCACAGAACTGTGGCAGGGCATGATGGGACCTGTAGTTTCACAACAGCTGAAGAGCCACAGCTTGGCCAGGCCTGTTCAAGAGAGCTCTGTGTTTCCAACTTTGTGGCAACAGTTTTATATATGCACTTCCCCGTTTCATTATGACAATGCCTTCATTCACATAGCAAGGGCCATGAACGGGATTGGCCTGCACACAGCCATGACCTCAGCTCCATCAAACACTTCCGGGATGAACTGGAACGTCAACTGCATGCCAGGTCTTATCATCCTACATCTGTTCCCAACCTGACTAACGCTCTTGTGGCTAAATAGATATGAATCTGCGCAGAACAGTTCCTTCCGAGAAGACCGGAGGCTGCTGTAGGAGCAAACTGGGGACCAACTGCATATTAATGTCCATGTTTGTAAGGCGATGTTCAGCAAGCACATATGGGTGCGCCGTTCGGGTCTGCTCATAGCGTTTACCGTTTAAAAAAATAAATAGCTAAACCCTTGTTGAGCAAATGTCTATTTGTTGACTTAAGCCAGCAAAGGGACTGCTGGTTCAAGATTACAAAATGTAACAAGCTGAAACTGTGGTCACTTACCCTTAAATTTTGACCTGATATTGGCAAGTTCCTTGTTGATTCTTTTAATTTCCGCTTCTTTACTTTTACCTAAAAAAGAAGAAAATCTACATTAGAAAAAACAAAACAAAACAGTTACTAAGAAAAATTGCAAACTCTGCATTCAAACTGTGTCCAGTTCTGGAGACCCTATCTCCAGAAGGATATAAATAAAATACATTAGAGAGTGTACAAAGAAGGGCAACTAAAATGGTGCATGGCCTACATCACAAAACTTACCCGGAAAGGCTAAAAGATCTTAACATGTACAGTTTGGAGGAGAGAAGGGAAAGGGGGGACATTATGGAAACTTTCAAATATATCAAGGGTCTTAAAGTTCAGGAGGGAAACATTCTTCAAAGGAAAAGAAGTATTAGAACTCGAGGACATACATTGAGACTGGAGGGAGGCAGGTTCAGGGGAAATTTAAGGAAAAATTACTTCACAGAAAGGGTAGTGGATAAGTGGAATAGCCTCCCATCAGAGGTGGTAGAGGCGAAGACTGCAGGGCA
This sequence comes from Pseudophryne corroboree, assembly GCF_028390025.1. NCBI lineage: Eukaryota > Metazoa > Chordata > Amphibia > Anura > Myobatrachidae > Pseudophryne > Pseudophryne corroboree. Next base: position 54,787,769 of record NC_086453.1, on the reverse strand, counting down.
ATTTAAACATGCTTGGGACAGGCATATGAATATCCTTACAAAGAATTAAGGTTAAAAAAGGGTTGAGATTGCCCCTTTTTTATTTTATTCTTTAGGCAGACTAGATGGGCCAAGTGGTTCTTATCTGCCGTCAAATTCTATGTTTCTATGTTTAAAGTGCAATTAGCACCGAACACTGACAGCGATCCTGACAAAAGCAGAAGTCACAGGCATAAAACGGGTTAAAACTATAAAAAAAATAAGAATTTACTTACCGATAATTCTATTTCTCGTAGTCCGTAGTGAATGCTGGGGACTCCGTCAGGACCATGGGGAATAGCGGCTCCGCAGGAGACAGGGCACAAAAGTAAAAGCTTTAGGATCAGGTGGTGTGCACTGGCTCCTCCCCCTATGACCCTCCTCCAAGCCTCAGTTAGGATACTGTGCCCGGACGAGCGTACACAATAAGGAAGGATTTTGAATCCCGGGTAAGACTCATACCAGCCACACCAATCACACCGTACAACCTGTGATCTGAACCCAGTTAACAGCATGATAACAGAGGAGCCTCTGAAAAGATGGCTCACAACAATAATAACCCGATTTTTGTAACAATAACTATGTACAAGTATTGCAGACAATCCGCACTTGGGATGGGCGCCCAGCATCCACTACGGACTACGAGAAATAGAATTATCGGTAAGTAAATTCTTATTTTCTCTGACGTCCTAAGTGGATGCTGGGGACTCCGTCAGGACCATGGGGATTATACCAAAGCTCCCAAACGGGCGGGAGAGTGCGGATGACTCTGCAGCACCGTGTGAGAGAACTCCAGGTCCTCCTCAGCCAGGGTATCAAATTTGTAGAATTTAGCAAACGTGTTTGCCCCTGACCAAGTAGCAGCTCGGCAAAGTTGTAAAGCCGAGACCCCTCGGGCAGCCGCTCAAGATGAGCCCACCTTCCTTGTGGAATGGGCATTTACATATTTTGGCTGTGGCAGGCCTGCCACAGAATGTGCAAGCTGAATTGTACTACACATCCAACTAGCAATCGTCTGCTTAGAAGCAAGAGCACCCAGTTTGTTGGGTGCATACAGGATAACAGCAAGTAAGTTTTCCTGACTCCAGCCGTCCTGGAAACCTATATTTTCAGGGCCCTGACAACATCTAGCAACTTGGAGTCCTCCAAGTCCCTAGTAGCCGCAGGTACCACAATAAGCTGGTTCAGGTGAAACGCTGACACCACCTTAGGGAGAAACTGGGGACGAGTCCGCAGCTCTGCCCTGTCCGAATGGACAATCAGATATGGGCTTTTGTGAGACAAAGCCGCCAATTCTGACACTCGCCTGGCCGAGGCCAGGGCCAACATCATGGTCACTTTCCATGTGAGATATTTCAAATCCACAGATTTGAGCGGTTTAAACCAATGTGATTTGAGGAATCCCAGAACTACGTTGAGATCCCACAGTGCCACTGGAGGCACAAAAGGGGGTTGTATATGCAGTACTCCCTTGACAAACTTCTGGACTTCAGGAACTGAAGCCAATTCTTTCTGGAAGAAAATCGACAGGGCCGAAATTTGAACCTTAATGGACCCCAATTTGAGGCCCATAGACACTCCTGTTTGCAGGAAATGCAGGAATCGACCGAGTTGAAATTTCTTCGTGGGGCCTTCCTGGCCTCACACCACGCAACATATTTTCGCCACATGTGGTGATAATGTTGTGCGGTCACCTCCTTCCTGGCTTTGACCAGGGTAGGAATGACCTCTTCCGGAATGCCTTTTTCCCTTAGGATCCGGCGTTCAACCGCCATGCCGTCAAACGCAGCCGCGGTAAGTCTTGGAACAGACATGGTACTTGCTGAAGCAAGTCCCTTCTTAGCGGCAGAGGCCATGAGTCCTCTGTGAGCATCTCTTGAAGTTCCGGGTACCAAGTCCTTCTTGGCCAATCCGGAGCCACGAGTATAGTTCTTACTCCTCTACGTCTTATAATTCTCAGTACCTTAGGTATGAGAAGCAGAGGAGGGAACACATACACCGACTGGTACACCCACGGTGTTACCAGAACGTCCACAGATATTGCCTGAGGGTCTCTTGACCTGGCGCAATACCTGTCCAGTTTTTTGTTCAGGCGGGACACCATCATGTCCACCTTTGGTCTTTCCCAACGGTTCACAATCATGTGGAAGACTTCCCGATGAAGTCCCCACTCTCCCGGGTGGAGGTCGTGCTGAGGAAGTCTGCTTCCCAGTTGTCCACTCCCGGAATGAACACTGCTGACAGTGCTATCACATGATTTTCCGCCAAGCGAAGAATCCTTGCAGTTTCTGCCATTGCCCTCCTGCTTCTTGTGCCGCCCTGTCTGTTTAGGTGGGCGACTGCCGTGATGTTGTCCCACTGGATCAATACCGGCTGACCTTGAAGCAGAGGTCTTGCTAAGCTTAGAGCATTGTAAATTGCACTTAGCTCCAGTATATTTATGTGGAGAGAAGTCTCCAGACTTGATCACACTCCCTGGAAATTTTTTCTTTGTGTGACTGCTCCCCAGCCTTTCAGGCTGGCATCCGTGGTCACCAGGACCCAGTCCTGAATGCCGAATCTGTGGCCCTTTAGTAGATGAGCACTCTGCAGCCATCACAGAAGAGACACCCTTGTCCTTGGAGACAGGGTTATCCGCTGATGCATCTGAAGATGCGATCCGGACCATTTTTCCAGCAGATCCCACTGAAAAGTTCTTGCGTGAAATCTGCCGAATGGAATCTCTTCGTAAGAAGCCACCATTTTTCCCAGGCCCCTTGTGCAATGATGCACTGACACTTTTCCTGGTTTTAGGAGGTTCCTGACTAGCTCGGATAACTCCCTGGCTTTCTCCTCCGGGAGAAACACCTTTTTCTGGACTGTGTCCAGAATCATCCCTAGGAACAGCAGACGTGTCGTCGGAGACAGCTGCGATTTTGGAATATTTAGAATCCACCCGTGCTGTCGTAGAACTACTTGAGATAGTGCTACTCCGACCTCCAACTGTTCTCTGGACCTTGCCCTTATCAGGAGATCGTCCAAGTAAGGGATAATTAAGACGCCTTTTCTTTGAAGAAGAATCATCATTTCGGCCATTACCTTGGTAAAGACCCGGGGTGCCGTGGACAATCCAAACGGCAGCGTCTGAAACTGATAGTGACAGTTTTGTACCACGAACCTGAGGTACCCTTGGTGAGAAGGGCAAATTGGGACATGGAGGTAAGCATCCTTGATGTCCAGGGACACCATATAGTCCCCTTCTTCCTGGTTCGCTATCACTGCTCTGAGTGACTCCATCTTGATTTGAACCTTTGTATGTAAGTGTTCAAATATTTCAGATTTAGAATAGGTCTCACCGAGCCGTCTGGCTTCAGTACCACAATATAGTGTGGAATAATACCCCTTTCCTTGTTGTAGGAGGGGTACTTTGATTATCACCTGCTGGGAATACAGCTTGTGAATTGTTTCCAATACTGCCTCCCTGTCGGAGGGAAACGTTGGTAAAGCAGACTTCAGGAACCTGCGAGGGGGAGACGTCTCGAATTTCCAATCTGTACCCCTGGGATACTACTTGTAGGATCCAGGGGTCCACTTGCGAGTGAGCCCACTGCGCGCTGAAACTCTTGAGACGACCCCCCACCGCACCTGAGTCCGCTTGTACGGCCCCAGCGTCATGCTGAGGACTTGGCAAAAGCGGTGGAGAGCTTCTGTTCCTGGGAATGGGCTGCCTGCTGCAGTCTTCTTCCCTTTCCTCTATCCCTGGGCAGATATGACTGGCCTTTTGCCTGCTTGCCCTTATGGGGACGAAAGAACTGAGGCTGAAAAGACGGTGTCTTTTTCTGCTGAGATGTGACTTGGGGTAAAAAAGGTGGATTTTCCAGCTGTTGCCGTGGCCACCAGGTCCGATGGACCGACCCCAAATAACTCCTCCCCTTTATACGGCAATACTTCCATGTGCCGTTTGGAATCTGCATCACCTGACCACTGTCGTGTCCATAAACATCTTCTGGCAGATATGGACATCGCACTTACTCTTGATGCCAGAGTGCAAATATCCCTCTGTGCATCTCGCATATATAGAAATGCATCCTTTAAATGCTCTATAGTCAATAAAATACTGTCCCTGTCAAGGGTATCAATATTTTCAGTCAGGGAATCCGACCAAGCCACCCCAGCGCTGCACATCCAGGCTGAGGCGATCGCTGGTCGCAGTATAACACCAGTATGTGTGTATATACTTTTTAGGATATTTTTCAGCCTCCTATCAGCTGGCTCCTTGAGGGCGGCCGTATCTGGAGACGGTAACGCCACTTGTTTTGATAAGCGTGTGAGCGCCTTATCCACCCTAAGGGGTGTTTCCCAACGCGCCCTAACTTCTGGCGGGAAAGGGTATAACGCCAATAATTTTCTATCGGGGAAAACCCACGCATCATCACACACTTCATTTAATTTATCTGATTCAGGAAAAACTACAGGTAGTTTTTTCACACCCCACATAATACCCTCTTTTGTGGTACTTGTAGTATCAGAAATATGTAACACCTCCTTCATTGCCCTTAACATGTAACGTGTGGCCCAAATGGAAAATACGTTTGTTTCTTCACCGTCGACACTGGAGTCAGTGTCCGTGTCTGTGTCGACCGACTGAGGTAAATGGGCGTTTTAAAGCCCCTGACGGTGTTTGAGACGCCTGGACAGGTACTAATTGGTTTGCCGGCCGTCTCATGTCGTCAACCGACCTTGCAGCGTGTTGACATTATCACGTGACTCCCTAGAGAGTGACATCACCATTACAGGCAATTGCTCCGCCTCCTCACCAACATCGTCCTCATACATGTCGACACACACGTACCGACACACAGCACACACACAGGGAATGCTCTGATAGAGGACAGGACCCCACTAGCCCTTTGGGGAGACAGAGGGAGAGTTTGCCAGCACACACCAAAACGCTATATTATACAGGGACAACCTTATATAAGTGTTTTCCCTTATAGCATCTTAATATATAATAATATCGCCAAATAAGTGCCCCCCCTCTCTGTTTTAACCCTGTTTCTGTAGTGCAGTGCAGGGGAGAGCCTGGGAGCCTTCCTAGCAGCGGAGCTGTGTAGGAAAATGGCGCTGTGTGCTGAGGAGAATAGGCCCCGCCCCCTTTTCGGCGGGCTTCTTCTCCCGTTTTTCTGACAACCTGGCAGGGGTTAAATACATCCATATAGCCCCAGGGGCTATATGTGATGTATTTTTAGCCAGCATAGGTACTTTCATTGCTGCCCAGGGCGCCCCCCCAAGCGCCCTGCACCCTCAGTGACCGTTGGTGTGAAGTGTGCTGAGAGCAATGGCGCACAGCTGCCGTGCTGTGCGCTACCTCATGAAGACTGAGAAGTCTTCAGCCGCCGATTTCTGGACCTCTTCTCTCTTCAGCATCTGCAAGGGGGCCGGCGGCGCGGCTCCGGTGACCCATCCAGGCTGTACCTGTGATCGTCCCTCTGGAGCTAGTGTCCAGTAGCCTAAGAAGCCAATCCATCCTGCACGCAGGCGAGTTCACTTCTTCTCCCCTAAGTCCCTCGTTGCAGTGAGCCTGTTGCCAGCAGGACTCACTGAAAATAAAAAACCTAACAAAACTTTTACTCTAAGCAGCTCTTTAGGAGAGCCACCTAGATTGCACCCTTCTCGGCCGGGCACAAAAACCTAACTGAGGCTTGGAGGAGGGTCATAGGGGGAGGAGCCAGTGCACACCACCTGATCCTAAAGCTTTTACTTTTGTGCCCTGTCTCCTGCGGAGCCGCTATTCCCCATGGTCCTGACGGAGTCCCCAGTATCCACTTAGGACGTCAGAGAAAATAAAAGAAAATAAAAAAGTAGGGATCACTTCTGCATGCTCAAGTGGTTAAACGCCATCATGGCGGTTCTTTCATGAAATCCAAAAATCAAAAGGCATCCTGTAATATTTGAATATGGATTTTCAGAAATCTCTGCACAAGACACAATTAGGAGATCATAGGGCGCCCACCCTGCCTCAGTAGTCTGAACCATTTATCAGCATATGCTTAAGAAAAAGATCTCTAGAAATTGTGATGCATTTAAATGTATTTATTTCAAAGTATTTCTCCAGGATATATTTTCCTTTTCTTTAATAATTATAAATGACCTAATTCTATTGGTCTTATGAAAGAAGTTTCCTAGCCTACAGATGTGCCCTTATACATCATTGCTGCGGTCGTGTCTTTGCAGAGGTTTTTTTTTTTTGTCGAAGAAATTGTTTTAGTTGCAACACAATGTGGGTAGGACGCACAAGCAGAGTGTGCTGATTAAACAGATACGTGACACTTGTATATTTGTGTGCGATTAAGTCTCTGAATCTGTAGAAGTGCTACAATATTGCAGTATTTTTTGCAACATAAATTCCATTGTGCTCCATATATTGTACATACTGTACACAAATGATATATATCCAATTAATAAGCGCAACAAAGACGCACGGTCGACCTTTTGTCCTGTCGACCTTGTACATGTCAACCTAGAGACCACGTTGACCTAGAGACCATGTCGACCAATAGTGGTCGACCTAAAGTGTGGTCAACCCTATGACCCACGCCAGTTTTATTAAATTACCACATAATATCACAATATCAGTGTTAATATGTGTTCGCAAATAATACGCGCTATAGCGCATATTTTACCCAGTTCTGTGGTCCGGGGAATCACTTTTCTAAACTGTGTGGGTCCCCGGGGACGCGCTCCGCTGCAGTAGGTTGTACTGGTTGTCTTGTTTAAGCTTCCTGTAATTAGAGGACGGAGGCGGAGCCTTACCAGTCCTCTTGCGGCGGCGGCAGCGGCGTGCCTCCGCCCCGATCACCTGCTGCAGCTTCACGGGAGCCGGACAGAAAGTGAAGACGGCTCTGCGGCGCTACACACTGTGCTGCGGGGGGAGGTGAACACTGGCGACCGCGGACTGTAAGTGCGGGTGAGCTGGACTTGCGGTGGCGGCTGGGGGGCTGCTCATATCGGTGGGAAGGCGGAGATGGGGGCTGCATGGCGCCGGCAAACAGGTGTTAAACACCACAAAAATGTTGCATGGGGTGGAGGTGAGGCGAGAGGGTGACAGTGCTGCTGGTCTGTGCAGCATACAGGACACTTGGTCCAACCACTGGATTCGAGTCATGCTGCCTGTAATTTATGTACTGACTGATCTACTTCAGTGACTCTCACTGTGCTGGATGTCTTTGTTAATTACTGCTGGTTACTGTAAAGACAGCCAGCACAGTGAGTGTCACTGAAGTAGATCACTCAGCACATAAATTACAGGCAGCATGACTCGAATCCATTGGTTGGACCAAGTGTCCAAAGTCGGCGGTCAGGATGTCGGCATTCAGTAAGGGTGCAGAGGGTACCCTAAACTCCCACCCCTAAACCTCCGTGTCCCGCAGCCTAAACCTAAACCTCCCCCTTAGTGCCCAACACTTATCCCCCCTCTCTGCAGCCTTACCCTAACCTCCCCAACACCATATTCTAACGCGCCCCCCCCCGATACTTCTGATATGAAGACAGCCCAGCAGCATTGTCAGCCTCTCACCCCTCCCTCAACACTTTTGTAGTGTCTAAATCCAGTCTGGGGCTCCTATTATAGCAGCACCATAAACCCATTACATATATAAAATGTATTATTTAATAACGTTGTCCTGTTTTTTAATCATAGAATTGTTAAGTGCTCTGCCTGGCACAATGTGTATAACGTGCTCTGCCTGGCGCAATGTGTATAACGTGCTCTGCCTGGCGCAATGTGTATAACGTGCTCTGCCTGGCGCAATGTGTATAACGTGCTCTCCTTGGCTCAGTGTGTATAGGAGGTTCTACTTGGTGCAACGTGTATAAGCGGCACTACTGTGTGGAGTAATGTAAATCGCCCCTTCCCCACGAAGCCACGCCCCTAAAAAATAAGATTTTAAACCTACCGGTAAATCTTTTCTCGTAGTCCGTAGAGGATGCTGGGGACTCCGTAAGGACCATGGGATAGACGGGCTCCGCAGGAGACATGGGCACTTTAAGAAAGACTTTGGATCTGGGTGTGCACTGGCTCCTCCCTCTATGCCCCTCCTCCAGACCTCAGTTAGAGAAACTGTGCCCAGAGGAGACGGACAGTACGAGGAAAGAATTTTAGTTAATCCAAGGGCAAGATTCATACCAGCCACACCGTATAACTTGTGATACACTATCTAGTTAACAGTATGAAAAAACGTAGCATCGGTCCAAAACCGATGAAACTATAACATAACCCTTATGTAAGCAAAAACTATATACAAGTCTTGCAGAAGTAGTCCGCACTTGGGACGGGCGCCAAGCGTCCTCTACGGACTACGAGAAAAAGATTTACCGGTAGGTTTAAAATCTTATTATCTCTAACGTCCTAGAGGATGCTGGGGACTCCGTAAGAACCATGGGGATTATACCAAAGCTCCCAAACGGGCGGGAGTGCGCGGATGACTCTGCAGCACCGATTGAGCAAACAGGAGGTCCTCCTCAGCCAGGGTATCAAACTTATAGAACTTTGCAAAGGTGTTTGACCCCGACCAAGTAGCAGCTCGGCACAGCTGTAGTTCAGAGAATGCGCCTGCTGAATCGTGTTACAGATCCAGCGAGCAATCGTCTGCTTTGAAGCGGGAGCGCCAACCTTGTTGGCTGCATAGAGGACAAACAGTGCTTCTGTCTTCCTGACTCTAGCCGTTCTGGCCACGTAAATTTTCAAAGCCCTGACTACATCAAGGAACTCTGAATCCTCCAAGTCACGCGTAGCCACAGGCACGACAATAGGTTGGTTCATATGAAAGGATGAGACCACTTTAGGTAGGAATTGAGGACGAGTCCGCAATTCCGCCCTATCCATATGAAAAACCAGATAGGGGCTTTTATGTGATAAAGCCGCTTATTCCGAAACTCGCCTAGCCGAAGCTAAGGCTAACAACATGACCACCTTCCAAGTGAGATATTTTAACTCCACAGTTTTGAGTGGTTCAAACCAATGTGATTTAAGGAAACTCAACACCACGTTAAGGTCCCAAGGCGCCACCGGAGGTACAAAAGGAGGCTGAATATGCAGTACTCCCTTCACAAACGTCTGTACTTCGGGAAGAGAGGCCAATTCCTTTTGAAAGAAAATGGATAAGGCCGAAATCTGAACCTTAATAGATCCTAATTTTAGGCCCAAATTCACTCCAGTTTGTAGGAAGTGAAGGAAGCGGCCCAGATGGAATTCTTCCGTAGGAGCATTCCTGGCCTCACACCAAGAAACATATTTTCGCCATATTCGGTGATAATGTTTCGATGTCACGTCCTTCCTAGCCTTTATTAGTGTAGGAATGACCTCATCCGGAATACCTTTTTCCGCTAGGGTCCGGCGTTCAACCGCCATGCCGTCAAACGCAGCCGCGGTAAGTCTTGGAACAGACAGGGCCCCTGCTGCAGCAGGTCCTGTTTTAGAGGAAGAGGCCACGGATCTTCTGTGAGCATCTGCTGCAGATCCGGATACCAGGTCCTTCGTGGCCAATCTGGAACAATGAGGATTGTTCTCACTCCTCTTTTTCTTATTATTCTCAACACCTTGGGTATGAGAGGAAGAGGAAGAATACATAGACTGACCGGAACACCCACGGTGTCACCAGGGCGTCCACAGCTACCGCCTGAGGATCTCTTGACCTGGCGCAATACCTTTTTAGCTTTTTGTTGAGACGGGACGCCATCATGGCAGTCCCCACCGACTTGCAATCTGCACAAAGACTTCCTGATGAAGTCCCCACTCCCCCGGATGCAGATCGTGTCTGCTGAGGAAGTCTGCTTCCCAGTTGTCCACTCCCGGAATGAACACTGCTGACAGTGCGCTTACATGATTTTCCGCCCAGCGAAGAATCCTGGTGGCTTCCGCCATTGCCACTCTGCTCCTTGTGCCGCCTTGGCGGTTGACATGAGCTACTGCGGTGACATTGTCTGACTGGATCAGAACTGGTTTGTCGAGAAGTAATGCCTCCGCTTGATGTAGGGCCCTCAACTCCAGGACGCTGATGTGGAGACAAGTCTCTAGACTTGACCAAAGACCTTGGAAATTTCTTCCCTGTGTGACTGCTCCCCAACCTCGGAGGCTTGCGTCCGTGGTCACCGGGATCCAGTCCTGAGTGCTGAACCTGTGGCCCTCTAGGAGGTGAGCACTCTGCAGCCACCACAGGAGAGATACCCTGGCTCTGGGGGACAGGGTGATCCGCTGATGAATTTGTAGATGTGACCCGGACCACTTGTCCAGTAGGTCCCATTGGAAGGTCCTCGCATGGAACCTGCCGAAGGGAATGGCTTCGTATGATGCCACCATCTTCCCCAGGACTCGAGTGCAGTGATGCACTGACACCTGGTTTTGGCTTCAACAGGTTACTGACCAGAGTCTTGAGTTCCTGAGCTTTTTCCGTCGGAAGAAAAACCCTTTTCTGGTCTGTGTCCAGAATCATGCCCAAGAAGGTCAGACGAGTCGTAGGAACCAGCTGCGACTTCGGGATATTGAGAATCCAGCTGTGTTGCTGTAACACCTTCAATGAAAGTGACACGCTGTTCAGTAATGTCTCTCGAGATCTCGCTTTTATGAGGAGATCGTCCAAGTATGGGATAATTGTGACACCTGGCTTGCGCAGGAGCACCATCAGTTCTGCCATTACCTTGTTGAAAATTCTTGGGGCCGTGGAAAGCCCAAACGGCAACGTCTGAAATTGGTAATGACAATCCTGTACCGCATATCTCAAGTATGCCTGATGAGGTGGATATATTGGAACATGAAGGTATGCATCCTTTATATCTAGGGATACCATAAAATCCCCCCCTTCCAGGCTGGCGATGACCGCTCTGAGCGATTCCATCTTGAACTTGAACCTTTTCAAGTATAGGTTCAGGGATTTTAAATTTAAAATGGGTCTGACCGAACAGTCTGGTTTCGGGACCACAAACAGGGATGAGTAATATCCCCTCCCTTGTTGTAGCAGGGGAACCTAGACCACCACCTGTTGAAGATACAATTTTTGAATTGCATTTAACACTAACTCCCTCTCTGAAGGAGAAGCTGGCAGGGCCGATTTGAAAAACCGGCGAGGGGGCACCTCCTCGAATTCCAGCTTGTATCCCTGAGAAACAAATTTCCATTGCCCAGGGATCCACCTGTGAGTGAACCCAGATGTGGCTGAAAAGTCGAAGACGTGCCCCCACTGGAGCGGACTCCCTCAGGGGAGCCCCAGCGTCATGCGGTGGATTTTGCAGAGGCCGGGGAGGACTTCTATTCCTGGGAACTAGCTGTGTTGTGCAGCTTTTTTCCTCTGCCCTTACCTCTGGCAAGAAAGGATGATCCACGTACTCTTTTGCTTTTATTTGAACGAAAGGACTGCATTTGATAATGAGGCGCTTTCTTAGGCTGTGAGGGAACATAAGGCAAAAAATTCGATTTACCTGCCGTAGCTGTGGAGACGAGGTCCGAGAGGCCTTCTCCAAATAATTCCTCACCTTTGTAAGGTAAAAACTCCATATGCTTCTTCGAGTCGGCATCGCCCGTCCACTGCCGGGTCCATAAGACTCGCCTAGCAGAAACAGACAGCGTTTATTCTGGAACTCAGTAAACAAATGTTTCTTTGAGCATCCCTCATACATAACACAGCATCTTTTATATGCCCTAGGGTCATTAAAATGGTATCCTTATCTAGGGTCTCAATTTCCACTGATAAGGAATCTGTCCATGCTGCTACAGCACTACAAACCCAGGCCGACGCAATTGCCGGTCTGAGTATTGTACCAGAATGTGTGTAAATGGACTTCATGGTAAACTCCTGCTTGCAGTCAGCAGGATCCTTGAGGGTAGCCGTATCTTGGGATGGCAACGCTATCTTTTTTGATAAGCGTGTCAATGCTTTGTCTACCCTAGGAGAGGATTCCCACCGTATTCTGTCCTTTTGCGGGAAAGGAAACGCCATAAGAATCCTTTTGGGAACCTGCAGTCTTTTGTCTGGGGTTTCCCAAGCTTTTTCGCATAATTCGTTCAGCTCATGTGAGGATGGAAAGGTGACCTCAGGCTTTTTCCCTTTATACATGTGTACCCTCGTGTCAGGGACAGGGGGTTCCTCTGTGATATGCAAAACCTCTTTTATTGCTATAATCATATATCGAATACATTTAGCCACTCTTGGCTGTAATTTTGCATCATCGTAGTCGACACTGGAGTCTGAATCCGTGTCGGTATCTGTGTCAACTATTTGGGATAGTGTGCGCTTCTGAGACCCCGAAGGTCCCGGCGACATTGGGACAGACATGGTTTGACTTCCTGACTGTTCCCTAGCTTCAGCTTTGTCTAATCTTTTGTGCAATAAATTTACATTAGCACTTAAGACATTCCACATATCCATCCAGTCAGTTGTCGGCGCTGCCGACGGAGACCTTACATTCATACACTCCCCCTCCTTAGGTGAGCCTTCAACCTCATACATGTCGACACACGCGTACCGACACACCCCACACACACAGGGAAGCTCTTTTCTGAAGACCGGTTCCCCACCAGGCCCTTTGGAGAGACAGAGAGAGTATGCCAACACACACCTCAGCGCTATATGACCCAGAAAAAAAAACACAGAATGTTTACCCAGTAGCGCTGTTCTGAATGTATATGCGCCAATTATGTGCCCCCCCCCCCCCCCCCCCCCCTCTTGAAAAACCCACTGTCACCGTCAGTAAGCAGGGGAGAGTCCGGGGAGCTTCCTCTCAGCGCTGTGCTGTGGAGAAAATGGCGCTAGTGAGTGCTGAGGGAGAAGCCCCGCCCCCTCGGCGGCGGGCTTCTGTCCCGCTCAAAATTCTTAAAAACATGGCGGGGGCTCTTTATATACATGTACAGTTCCCAGCTGTACATGTATATATGTACTTTTGCCGAGAGGTTTATATTGCTGCCCAGGGCGACCCCCCTGCGCCCTGCACCCTTACAGTGACCGATGTGTGCGAGGTGAATGGGAGCAATGGCACACAGCTTCACCGCTGTGCGTTACCTCTATGAAGATCAAGATGTCTTCTGTCGCCTCTGAAGTCTTATCTTCTCATACTCACCCGGCTTCTATCTTCCGGCTCTGCGAGGAGGACGGCGGCGCGGCTCTGGGACGGACGGCGAGGGTGAGACCTGCGTACCAATCCCTATGGAGCTAATGGTGTCCAGTAGCCTAAGAAACAGAGCCTTGAAACTCAGAGAAGTAGGTCTGTTTCTCTCTCCTCAGTCCCTCGATGCAGGGAGTCTGTTGCCAGCAGGCTCCCTGAAAATAAAAAACCTAACTAAAATACTTTCTTGACAGGAAACTCAGGAGAGCTCCCTGAAAGCACCCAGTCTCCACTGGGCACAGTATCAAACTGAGGTCTGGAGAAGGGGCATAGAGGGAGGAGCCAGTGCACACACAGATCCAAAGTCTTTCTTAAAGTGCCCATGTCTCCTGCGGAGCCCGTCTATCCCATGGTCCTTACGGAGTCCCCAGCATCCTCTAGGACGTTAGAGAAAATTGGCCGACTGTCGCACTTTTCAGTGTGGGTGGGGAAGCACCAATTCTCTTTCTGCCACAAGGGCACCAAAATGTCTAGTTACATCCATAGTGCGGGGTGTCCTGTATGCTACACAGCCCAGCAGCGTTGTCACCCCCTCTCCCCCTTGCGCCACTTTTGTAGTGTCCAAATCAAGTTTGTGTTTTCATATTTGAATCATTAAGACTAAATTAAAACCTTCATTCCGATGGGACCCAGAAAAGGACAGGTAGGACCCCAATTTTTAAAAGTGAGGGGTCCCTGGGACCCACTTTTTTTTGGTCTCGGCACGATCACTGATAATAGAAACAAGGCAATTTGCCAGTCTATAATTATCTCACTGTAATAACTCATAAGCCTCCAGTTTCCCCTGGTGGATGGAGGAGAAAGTTTGATTAGTCAGATTGAGATAGAAATGTGCCCAAATATAATAAAAAATTGTTCATTCTGGAAACTGAATTTACCAATGCTGTACACACACACACACACACACACATATATATATATGCCTCAAGAATGATGATTCAATCTCGGACATGAAAGTAGGCAGATTTATCAAGGATAACTTACACAAGATAGCACGGACGCTATTGTGATAGTATATTGGCTTTATGGTGGGCTGTTGGGGTATGGTGCTTTCTTATCTTTAGTGGTAGCCATTGTATAATGAATAGAGTTTAATCAATGTAAAAAGTTTATTGTGACCAGTGGAATTAGCCAATTAGTGAGAATTATTATCAGATACTTATACTGTGCCAGCATATTCCATTGCACTTTACAAAAATAAGAATTTACTCACCGGTAATTCTATTTCTCGTAGTCCGTAGTGGATGCTGGGGACTCCGTAAGGACCATGGGGAATAGACGGGCTCCGCAGGAGACTGGGCACACTACTAGAAAGATTTGGTACTACCTGGTGTGCACTGGCTCCTCCCTCTATGCCCCTCCTCCAGACCTCAGTTAGGATACTGTGCCCGGAAGAGCTGACACAATAAGGAAGGATTTTGAATCCCGGGTAAGACTCATACCAGCCACACCAATCACACCGTATAACTCGTGATATTAAACACAGTTAACAGTATGAAATATAACTGAGCCTCTCAACAGATGGCTCAACAATAACCCTTTAGTTAGGCAATAACTATATACAAGTATTGCAGACAATCCGCACTTGGGATGGGCGCCCAGCATCCACTACGGACTACGAGAAATAGAATTACCGGTGAGTAAATTCTTATTTTCTCTGACGCCCTGGTGGATGCTGGGGACTCCGTAAGGACCATGGGGATTATACCAAAGCTCCCAAACGGGCGGGAGAGTGCGGATGACTCTGCAGCACCGAATGAGAGAACTCAAGGTCCTCCTCAGCCAGGGAATCAAATTTGTAGAATTTAGCAAACGTGTTTGCCTCTGACCAAGTTGCAGCTCGGCAAAGTTGTAAAGCCGAGACCCCTCGGGCAGCCGCCCAAGATGAGCCCACCTTCCTCGTGGAATGGGCTTTCACTGATTTAGGATGCGGCAATCCAGCCGCAGAATGCGCCAGCTGAATTGTGCTACAAATCCAGCGAGCAATAGTCTGCTTAGAAGCAGGAGCACCTATTTTGTTGGGTGCATACAGGATAAAAAGCGAGTCAGTTTTCCTGACTCCAGCCGTCCTGGAAACATAAATTTTCAAGGCCCTGACTACGTCCAGTAACTTGGAATCCTCCAAGTCCCTAGTAGCCGCAGGCACCACAATAGGTTGGTTCAAGTGAAAAGCTGATACCACCTTAGGGAGAAACTGGGGACGAGTCCTCAATTCTGCCCTATCCATATGGAAAATCAGATAAGGGCTTTTACATGACAAAGCCGCCAATTCTGACACACGTCTGGCCGAAGCCAAGGCCAATAACATGACCACTTTCCACGTGAGATATTTCAAATCCACGGTTTTAAGTGGTTCAAACCAATGTGATTTTAGGAAACTCAACACCACATTGAGATCCCAAGGTGCCACAGGAGGCACAAAAGGGGGCTGAATATGAAGCACTCCCTTTACAAAAGTCTGAACTTCAGGCAGTGAAGCCAGTTCTTTCTGGAAGAAAATCGACAGAGCCGAAATCTGGACCTTAATGGAACCCAATTTTAGGCCCATAGTCACTCCTGACTGTAGGAAGTGCAGAAAACGACCCAGCTGAAATTCCTCTGTAGGGGCCTTCCTGGCCTCACACCACGCAACATATTTTCGCCAAATGCGGTGATAATGATTTGCGGTTACTTCTTTCCTGGCTTTTATCAGCGTAGGAATGACTTCCTCCGGAATGCCCTTTTCCTTCAGGATCCGGAATTCAACCGCCATGCCGTCAAACGCAGCCGCGGTAAGTCTTGGAACAGACAGGGCCCCTGCTGTAACAGATCCTGTCTGAGCGGCAGAGGCCATGGGTCCTCTGATAGCATTTCTTGAAGTTCCGGGTACCAAGCTCTTCTTGGCCAATCCGGAACCACGAGTATCGTTCTTACTCCTCGCCTTCTTATTATTCTCAGAACCCTTGGTATGAGAGGCAACACATAAACCGACTGGTACACCCACGGTGTCACTAGAGCGTCCACAGCTATCGCCTGAGGGTCCCTTGACCTGGCGCAATATCTCTTTAGCTTTTTGTTGAGGCGGGACGCCATCATGTCCACCTGTGGCCTTTCCCAACGGTTTACCAACAGTAGGAAGACTTCTGGATGAAGTCCCCACTCTCCCGGGTGTAGGTCGTGTCTGCTGAGGAAGTCTGCTTCCCAGTTGTCCACTCCCGGAATGAACACTGCTGACAGTGCTAGTACGTGATTTTCCGCCCATCGGAGAATCCTTGTGGCTTCTGCCATCGCCACCCTGCTTCTTGTGCCGCCCTGTCTGTTTACATGGGCGACTGCCGTGATGTTGTCTGATTGGATCAGAACCGGTTGGTTTTGAAGCAGGGGCCTTGCCTGACTTAGGGCATTGTAAATGGCCCTCAGTTCCAGAATGTTTATGTGTAGGGACGACTCCTGACTTGACCAAAGTCCCTGGAAATTTCTTCCCTGTGTGACTGCGCCCCAGCCCCGAAGGCTGGCATCCGTGGTCACCAGGACCCAGTCCTGTATGCCGAATCTGCGGCCCTCTAGAAGATGAGCACTCTGCAGCCACTACAGTAGAGACACCCTGGTCCTTGGAGACAGGGTTATCAGTTGATGCATCTGAAGATGCGATCCCGACCACTTGTCCAAGAGGTCCCACTGGAAGGTCCTTGCATGGAACCTGCCAAACGGAATTGCTTCGTATGAAGCCACCATTTTTCCCAGGACTCGTGTGCAGTGATGCACCGATACCCGTTTTGGTTTTAGGAGGTCTCTAACTAGAGATGACAGCTCCTTGGCTTTCTCCTGCGGGAGAAACACTTTTTTCTGTTCTGTGTCCAGAATCATCCCCAGGAACAGTAGGCGTGTGGAAGGAACCAGTTGTGACTTTGGAATGTTTAGAATCCAGCCATGCTGTTGTAGCACTTCCCGAGATAGTGCTACTCCGACCAGTAACTGCTCCCTGGACCTCGCCTTTATAAGGAGATCGTCCAAGTACGGGATAATTAAAACTCCCTTTTTTCGAAGGAGTATCATCATTTCTGCCATTACCTTGGTAAACACCCTCGGTGCCGTGGACAGTCCAAACGGTAGTGTCTGGAATTGGTAATGGCAATCCTGTACCACAAATCTGAGGTACTCCTGGTGAGGAAGGTAAATTGGGACATGCAGGTAAGCATCCTTGATGTCCAGGGATACCATGTAATCCCCCTCGTCCAGGCTTGCAATAACCGCCCTGAGCGATTCCATCTTGAACTTGAATCTTTTTATGTATGTGTTCAAGGATTTCAAATTTAAAATGGGTCTCACCGAACCGTCCGGTTTCGGTACCACAAACAGTGTGGAATAGTAACCCCGTCCTTGTTGAAGTAGGGGTACTTTGACTATCACCTGCTGGGAATACAGCTTGTGAATTGCCTCTAGTACAGCCTCCCTGCCCGAGGGAGTTGTCGGTAAGGCCGATTTGAGGAAACGGCGGGGGGGAGGCGCCTCGAATTCCAGCTTGTACCCCTGAGATACTACTTGAAGGATCCAGGGATCCACCCATGAGCGAACCCACTGATCGCTGAAATTTTTGAGGCGGCCCCCCACCGTACCTGGCTCCGCCTGTGGAGCCCCACCGTCATGCGGCGGATTTGGAAGAAGCGGGGGAGGACTTTTGTTCCTGGGAACCTGCTGCGTGGTGCAGCTTTTTTCCCCTTCCTCTGCCTCTAGACAGAAAGGACCCGCCTTTTCCCCGCCTGTTTTTCTGGGGTCGAAAGGACTGTACCTGATTATACGGCGCTTTCTTAGGCTGTGAGGGGACATGGGGCAAAAATGCTGACTTCCCAGCTGTTGCTGTGGAAACAAGGTCTGAGAGACCATCCCCGAATAACTCCTCACCCTTATAAGGCAAAACTTCCATGTGCCTTTTAGAATCTGCATCTCCTGTCCACTGCCGAGTCCATAAGCCTCTCCTAGCAGAAATGGACAATGCGCTTATTCTAGATGCCAGCCGGCAGATCTCCCTCTGTGCATCTCTCATGTACAAGACTGAGTCTTTTATATGCTCTACGGTTAGCAATATCGTGTCCCTGTCTAGGGTGTCAATATTTTCCGACAGGGAATCTGACCAAGCAGCAGCAGCACTGCACATCCACGCTGAAGCAATAGCTGGTCTCAGTATCACACCAGTGTGTGTATATATAGACTTTAGGATAGCCTCCTGCTTTCTATCAGCAGGTTCCTTTAGGGCGGCCGTATCCGGAGACGGTAGTGCCACCTTTTTAGACAAACGTATGAGCGCTTTATCCACCCTAGGGGGAGTTTCCCAACGTGACCTATCCTCTGGCGAGAAAGGGAACGCCATTAGTAATTTTTTTTGAAATCACCAATTTTTTATCAGGGAAAGCCCACGCTTCTTCACACACTTCATTTAATTCTTCAGATGGGGGAAAAACTATTGGTAGTTTTTTCTCCCCAAACATAATACCCTTTTTTGAGGTACCTGGGTTCATATCAGAAATGTGTAAAACCTCTTTCATTGCCTCAATCATGCAACGAATGGCCCTAGTGGACATTAAATTTGACTCATCGTCGTCGACACTGGTATCAGTATCCGTGTCGACAGCTGTGTCTGCCATCTGAGGTAGTGGGCGTTTTAGAGCCCCTGATGGCCTTTGAATTGCCTGGGCAGGCACGAGCTGAGAAGCCGGCTGTCCCGCATTTGGCATGTCGTCAAATTTTTTATGTAAGGAGTCGACACTTTGCCGTAATTCCTTCCATAAGTCCATCCACTCAGGTGACTGCCCCGCAGGGGGTGACATCACATTTATAGGCATCTGCTCCGCCTCCACATAAGTCTCCTCATCAAACATGTCGACAGCCGTACCGACACACACACAGGGAATGCTCTTAAAGGAGACAGGACCCCACAAAAGCCCTTTGGGGAGACAGAGAGAGAGTATGCCAGCACACACCAGAGCGCTATATAATGCAGGGACTAACTGAATTATGTCCCCTATAGCTGCTATAATATTTACTGCGCCTCAATTTTGTGCCCCCCCCCCTCTCTTTTTTACCCTTTTCTGTAGTGTAGACTGCAGGGGAGAGTCAGGGAGCTTCCTTCCAGCGGAACTGTGAGGGAGAAATGGCGCCAGTGTGCTGAGGGAGATGGCTCCGCCCCTTTTTCGGCTGACTTTTCTCCCGCTTTTTTCTGTATTCTGGCAGGGGTAATTACCACATATATAGCCTCTGGGGCTATATATTGTGGTTATTTTGCCAGCCAAGATGATTTTATTGCTGCTCAGGGCACCCCCCCCCCCCCAGCACCCTCAGTGACCGGAGTGTGAAGTGTGTATGAGGAGCAATGGCGCACAGCTGCAGTGCTGTGCGCTACCTTGGTGAAGACTGAAGTCTTCTGCCGCCGATTTTCAGGACCATCTTCTTTCTTCTGGCTCTGTAAGGGGGACGGCGGCGCGGCTCCGGGAACGAACACCAAGGACGGGTCCTGCGGTCGATCCCTCTGGAGCTAATGGTGTCCAGTAGCCTAAGAAGCCCAAGCTAGCTGCAAGCAGGTAGGTTCGCTTCTTCTCCCCTTAGTCCCTCGTTGCAGTGAGCCTGTTGCCAGCAGGTCTCACTGTAAAATAAAAATCTAATAAATACTTTCTTTCTAGCAGCTCAGGAGAGCCCCTAGTGTGCATCCAGCTCAGCCGGGCACAGAAATCTAACTGAGGTCTGGAGGAGGGGCATAGAGGGAGGAGCCAGTGCACACCAGGTAGTACCAAATCTTTCTTGTAGTGTGCCCAGTCTCCTGCGGAGCCCGTCTATTCCCCATGGTCCTTACGGAGTCCCCAGCATCCACTAGGACGTCACAGAAATGGTAATAAAATAAGACTGGGTAATAGCAGACAGAGGCAAGCTTTTTATCCGAGAGCCCTCCTGTTTAAAAGCACAATGTTCCCGCCAGGCAGTTTTAGTGGGGTACTGTTCCCTGCCATATTCCTAGTGCACCTTGAGCTGCAATCCTAACGGCTGGGAGTGTGGCATAACCAGGGAGGCCATCGGCCCTTTAATGCCAGTGCTCTAGCGTGAAATCAGTAAATTGCTTCCTTGGAAGCTCCACTGTCCTGCAGGTCCATGATCCACCTGAACCATGCGCAGCTGTATAGCAGTGGGGAGTCGGAGCTTAAGTACATAGCTCTCTGACTGCACGAGAGAACCCACACCGCTTCATGGGGAATAGTGAAGCAGGACAGAATGTGAAATGTCAACATTCCAAGGAAGCCAACTGTTAGGCGTCTGATAGCATGTGGGAGATCTGAGAGGCATAGGCAGTGATACGATGGCACATGGGGAGCAGAGTAGGAAACAAATATTACAGTATCTGGACTATAGGTCGACAGTCGAAATGCATTAGTTCAACAGTGCTTACTGTCAACAGGTACAAGAGGTAGACAGGTTCAAATGGTTTAGATAAAAATTAGCAAGCTGCGCTGATGTTATATATAATTAGAAAAACAGGGAAAAACAGCTCAGTTCGGTAATTTTGACTGTAGATGTGTTAACGAGCGCTAATAAAAATATTAAAGGCCAAAAAAAATTTAAAGCCCAAAGACATACATATAAAAAGAGACAATGTTTAATGCCCTTTTTTGGTAATTTTGTTTAAAAGTTTGAACAGGTGTTCTTCCAAGCAGATATCATGCAAAGATCTATCCCTAACTCTTACCCTATTCAGTGGTGTCCTCGATGTTCCGATTCCACTGTTAAAGATGTTCCCGGCTGAGTGGCACCCGATTGTTGTTGTGAGACAGCCACAGGGACTTAAGTTCAATGCCGGCTGAAGTCCTAATGATGTATGGCCACGGCAGGTGGAACGTACAGCGGCTGAAGCCTGTGGGCTGTCAGGCGGCCGCAAGGACTGAGGTGCGCCACGATGGCCAAGCAGCTGAATCCCCAGTGCGGCAGCGGATGACGTCAGACGCCGCTGACGGGAGCGGAGGCAGTTAGTGAAACGAGCTGCTTGTAGCGAACCCGTTCCAGGCACCAACGCGTTTCGTAGCTGAATGCTTCTTTTTCGAGAATGAAAGCCTAGAGTTCCCGATCCTTATTTAAGGCTTAGATTCAAATTGAACTTTATTTGTACATGTCTTTAAAAATGGAAGTCTGATAACAGGAAGTCCTTCTAAAATGGTGGGAACCACATGTCATAATATACATGTCCTAAAAAAAACAAAAAAATTCCAAAAATTGTGCTTTAAATTAAAAAAGAAAATAAAGAAGAAAAACAATGAATAGATTGTAGGTGTATAGTTTATGTATTAAAGAAAGGGATTTAATTCAAAGTCGACATTCAAACCCGTGGGTTGTAGGGTGTTTACGATTATAGATCCAGCGTGTTTCAATTTTTTTCAGAGTGTCAGAGATATTGCCTCCTCTCCAATCCGGAGTTACTTTTTGTATACCTACAAATTTTAGGCCTCTTGGGTATTTCTGATGACATGCCAAGAAATGTTGCGGAACACTGTGTGTAGTAACTCCTCTTTTGATGTTGTTTATATGTTCTCCTACTTTAATTTTTTAATTTCTCTTTGTTTGTCCTACATATTGGGTGCCACAGGGACATTCCAATAGGTAGACTATTCCTTCACTTTCACATGTTATCCGGTCTTTAATGATGTATTTGTGTTTTGTTTGATTTGACTGGAATTCTTGTAGGGGTTTTG
The DNA here is from genome assembly GCF_028390025.1 of Pseudophryne corroboree. NCBI lineage: Eukaryota > Metazoa > Chordata > Amphibia > Anura > Myobatrachidae > Pseudophryne > Pseudophryne corroboree. The sequence continues at coordinate 54,765,915 of NC_086453.1, read as the reverse complement.
TCATGCCTACATTATTTCTACATCCTACACAATTCAGGCAGAAATAAAAACCTTTATTTTCTGTTGCTTGTGATGTCTTCAGTGGTTTGAAGCTTCTTGTGAGATCTGGTTTTAAATGTAGAGGCTTTTTTTTTTTTATATAGGACTTAGTTTAGCAGGGATCAGTTTCTTAAGATCTTCGTCTAGTTCCAAGACATGCCAATGTTTACGAAGGATTTCTTCTACTTACTTATAATCACCATTGTTTTGGGTAAAAAACTTTATTCCATTGTGTCAGTTTGTCTTGGTTTGTACTGAATTAGTTGTTTCCTGTTCAAATTGGATACCTTTTCAATCTCTTTAGCAATAAATGGTTCTTTATACCCTTTTTGTAGGGATTTGTTTTTCAGACCTTGACTCTGTTCTTCAAATGTTGAATTTTTTGTACAATTTCTTCGCAGTCTCCTAAATTGACCTCCCGGGATATTATTTAACCAATTTTGGTGATGATTGCTGTAATGTGAAAGCATATTATTTCCATTGACTTTCTTGAAATGGGTCCTGGTTTCAATTGTATTTTTCCAATTAAGATTGCCAGATCAAGGAGCACTACCATTTCTTTGCTGCATGTTGTGAATTCCAAGTTTAAGTTATCGTAATTCATGTATTGTATAAATTCCTTCAACTTTTGTTCTGTTCCATTCCATATAAAGAAAATGTAATCTATGTAACGATGCTACTTAATATGTTCACTGTATATGTTGTTTTGCCATATGGTGTCCTCCTCCTTGTTTGCCACAAATAAATTGTCATAACTGGGAGCAAATGATGTTCCCACTGCGGTACCATGCTGTTGTATGTAAAATTCTCTATTATTCGAAAAGTAATTGTGTTTCAGGATGAAGTCGATATTACTCAGAATGAAGTTAATTTGTTTGTTGTCCAAGTTTGATTTTGTAGAGAGATGGTATCTGGTGGCAATTATGCCATCCTCGTGGTTGATACAAGTATACAGTGATTTAATATCACTAGTGCAAATAAAATAAGACTCACTCCATTTGATACATTCTAGAATCTGTAGCATACTCATTGTATCCTTCAAAAAACTCCTCTGTAGTTCTACCATGGGTTACAGGAAGCAGTCTATATATTTAGAGAGATTCGATATTAAAGAGCCAAACCCGGATACTATTGGCCTTCCCGGAGGATTGTTCGCACCTTTATGTAGTTTTGGGAGGTAATAAAACATTTGTATTTTCGCGATTCTGTATAATAATAAAATCATGTTCTTTTTTATTTACTAAACCAAGATCTAGGCTCTCTTTTTTCTCCTGATTCAATTCCTTTTGGAATGTTTTTGTGGGATCTGATAGTTTTCTGTAGGTATCATCTTCTGATGGAAGTCTATTTATTGTTCTTTCTTCAAGAGCACAATCCCCCCCCCCCCCCCCCCTTATCCACAGGCTTAATAATTAGATTCTTGTCATTTTTCAATCTTTTCAATACTTTTCTTTCTTTGAGTGAAAAGTTGTATTTTGTTTTCATTTTATCTGGTAATTCAGCAATATACTTTTTCTACTAGCTTTTGAAAACTCCATATGCGGTCCTTTTATTTGGGTCGGCTTGAATATTGATGGTGGTCTAAAATCTGTGTGTTGGTATTCAGTGGTGGCATTTGTGATCTGTCTAGTGACAGGACACTTGGTAAAATACTTTTTACTACATAACTTACGAATGAATTTCTGAGTGTCGATGAATAAATCGAAGTTGTTGATGGTAGAATGTGGAGCAAATTTTAGTCCTTTTTGTAGAACTGATAATTCCTCTGGTTTCAATATTCGATCACTTAAGTTGAAGATGGTGCTGTTCTCGTTGTTCGCTGCATCAGTATTTAATATCTGCGATTTCTTTGTCCTGTTTCCTCCCCTCTTTCCGATGAGTAATGGTTTCTCAGTTTCTTTTGGGTTGCTTTTCTCGGATTTGGTGGTTTCTCTGTCCCCCAAACTGTTTCTAAAAAATCATCTATCGCTTGGTCTTCTTCATCTGATGAGTCAATGACCTGGTAATTTCTCTTTTGTGATCATTTTCCAGTGGATTTTTCTTTTAGTTCTATGTTCTCCATTAATTTTTTCGCATTTAAATGCTCTGCATTCTTTGCTTTTTGTGTACCTCTTCTGAGGGAATCTTATCAGTTTATATGGATTTGCTTCATATACGAAATTCCTTTGGTTTGTAGTATCTGTGTTGACCCGATAATGTTTAATTAGTGGCCCACTCTGAACAAAGAAAACCACAAATTTCACTAAGTACATTTAATCAGAATGCCACTGTCGCAAAAAAAGCACCAAATAATAGATGGGTACACCAGAGAGGGCCACTAATTAAACATCACTTAAGTGATTGAATATTGAAACCAGAAAAAAATGAAAACCAAATACAACTTTTCACTCAAAGAGAAGGATTGAAAAGTTTGAAAAATGACAAGAATCTATTTATTAAGCCTGCGGATAAAGGGGGGGGGGACGGTGCTCTCGAAGAAAGAATAATATGCACAAGTAATAGAAAGACTTCTATCAGAAGAAGATGCCTACAGAAAACTATCAGATCCCACAAAAACACTCCAAAAGGAATTGAATCAGGAGATAAAAGAAGGACTAAATCTTGGATTAGTAAATAACAAATACATCATTAAAGACTGGATAACATGTGAAAGTGAAGGAATAGTCTACCTATTGGAATGTCCCTGTTGCACCCAATATGTAGGACAAACAAAGAGAAAGTAAAAAATGATAGTGGGAGAACATATAAACATCAAAAGAGGATTTACTACACACAGCGTTCCGTAACATTTCTTGGAATGTCATCAGAAAAACCCAAGAAGCCTAAAATTTGTAGGTACACAAAAAGTAAATCAGGATTGGAGAGGAGGCAATATCTCTGACACTGAGAAAAATTGAAACACGCTGGATCTATAATCTGAAAACCCTACAACCAACGGGTTTGAACGTCGAGTTTGAATTAAATCCCTTTCTTTAATACACAAACTAAAACACATACAATCTATTCATTGTTTTTCTTCTTTACTTTCTTTTTTCATTTAAAGCACAATTTTTTGACTTTTTTTTTTAGGACCTATATATTAGGACATGTGGTTCCCACCATTTTAGAAGGACTTCCTGTTATCAGACTTCCATTTTTAAAGGCATGGACAAAGTTTAATTTGAATCTAAGCCTTAAATAAGGACCGGGAACTCTAGGCTTTCATCCTTGAAAAAGTAGCTTTCAGCTACGAAACGCTTTTTTCACGAAATACCTCCTCTCCCGTCAGCTGCGTCTGACATCGTCAGCTGCTGCATCCGCAATGGGGATTCAGCTGCTTGGCAATCACGGCGCACCTCAGTCCTTGCGGCCATCTGACAGCCCACAGGGTTCAGCCGTTGTACATTCCACCTGCTACGTCCATACACCATTAGGACTTCAGCCGGCATTGAACTTCAGTCCCTGTGGCTGTCTCACAGCAATCAGGCGCCAAGCAGCTGGGAACCTCTTTAACAGTGGAATCGGAACACTGAGGACACCACTGAATAGGGTAAGCGTTAGGGATAGATCTTTTGCGCGATATCTGCTTGGAAGAACACCCATTCAAACTTTTAAACAAAATTACCAAAAGAGAGCTTTAAACATTGTCTCTTTTTATATGTATAGGTCTTTGTGCTTTAAATATTTTTTTGTCCTTTCATATTATTTTTATTTTGGTTTGTGGTTTTGGGGTTTTTTTGCATTTTTTCCACCTTTTTCATACTTTACCATCCACATGGACTACGAATGGGAACAGTAACCTGTGCAGAGCGCAGCGGTAGCGGAGTGAGGCACCGTAGCACAGCATGGCGAGCAGTGGACTAACTGGGGTTCCCTGTGATCTGACGTCGAAAATGACGCTTAAAGAAAAAAAAAATTGTCAACTTTTTTGTGTTAACCTTTTTCCATGTCGACCTTTTCAAATGTGAACCTTTTGGCTTTGTCGATTTTGCCTACCTTGTACATTTCAACCTAATGACTGTCGACCTTTTCCATGTCAACCATATGGGCTCGACCTAATGATCCACACCCAAAATTTACATATAATACTATGCTACACGTTAGTGCCCACAATGCACAATACACCACACAGCTGTAGACATGTCACGATCATTTGCTCTTTAAAATTAAAATGTACCCTCCTCAGTGATTAGCACCCCGCCTGAAAAATAGCTAGAGTGATGACTACTGAAAGGTACGGCCTATGTAGGTCACACATGGACAGATTGGATATTGCAGTCCATTTGGCCAAGTTGGACAGGCACTCTGCCACTATTCATTCTTTCCTTGCAAAGGCAGATATGACAGAAGTAACAATGTACATACATGCACCTAGACCACTGGTTCTCAAACGTGGTCCTCAGGACCCCAGACAGTACATGTTTTCTAGGTCTCCTCACAGACTCCCAAGTGAAATAAGTACCTGTGGATCTTTTCAAATGTGTCAGTGAGATATGAATACACCTGTGCAGCTGCTGGGTGACCTGGAAACCGTGAACTGTTTGGGGACCTGAGGATTGAGTTTGAGAACCTATGACCTAGACCAGGCATGTCCAAACTGCGGCCCTCCAGCTGTTAAGAAACTACACATCCCAGCCTGCCCTGAGCCAGTTTTAGCAATCTCTGACAGCAAAACTGTCAGGGCATGCTGGGATATGTAGTTTCTCAACAGCTGGAGGGCTGCAGTTTGGACATGTCTGAGCTAGACAATCTGATGACAGTGTGTGCCCGACATGTCAGCATTAATCTCTTAATGACTGTGCTCACAGATCCGCTCTCTAATATGCAGTGTGTGTTATCCCCCCCCCAGTGCACATGGTTTTGCCCAACTGCTAACAAATTTGCTGCTACGATCAGGTCTGAATTACCCCCATAGAGTCCATTTCACTGTATATCGTTTCCCATTTCCTGCCTTTTATTTTGCATTTTTATAACACACAACAGGGAACCGGAGGAAAACACGGACAATGAAATTAAGTTACAATTGCAGGGGACATACCAGAGAAAGAACTGGAGCGCCATAAATTCCAGCCCCTGCTCCTTCCCCCACCCTACATAAAGAGTTGATGTAGTAATGTGCGAATACAGTGGCCTACCAATAAATTCAACCCTCTGAAAAGTCACCAGATCTGCATAGAGTTTTTTTCTTGTCTGCAGATTTTTATTTTTTTTATAAAATGTAAAAATACCAGTGTAAGTATTCAACCCCTTGAAGCCTAGAAATGGTAGAGCCACCTTCAGCTGCAATAATATATGTAAGGGTAAGTTTCTACCAGGTTTGCACTGTTCAGGAGCGATTATTGCCTATTCTCCCTTGCAGATTTCCCCCTGGCTGGATGAATGACACTGCTGGACTGTCATTCTCACGGGATCCGGTCTTTAGATCGACAGTAAGTACAGGGACTCTAGGTCGACATGAGTTTTTAACATTTTCTTCATTTCTGGAACTTTTTCATACTTTAGGATCCACGTGGACTACAACTGGGAACGGTAACCTGTGCAGAGCACTGCGGGAGCAGAGCGAGGCACCCCGTCCGAACCATGGCGAGGGGACACTGTACACTAATTGGGGCTCCCGATCACTGTTTGGAGAAAACGACACCCAAAAAAAGTTTAAAAAACAAAACAAAAAAAAAACACAAAAACCTCATGTCGACCCAGAACCCCTGTTGACCAATAGTGGTCGACCTAGACATTGTCGACCCAAGTCTAATCTTCCTAACATACAACACACCATTTTCACATTGTGCAACAGATTCTCAATTGGATTGAGACCCGGACTTCGCTACTGTAGAACATTTACCTTTTTGCTGCTGAAATACACAGATGTTGCTTTGGTCTTGTGCTTGGGATCATTGTGCTGGTGAAAGGTGACCTTTCTCCCAAGCTTTACATTTCTAGCCGGTTGCCTTCAATTTTCACAAGATGCCCAGTCCCCATGGAGATAAACCCCCCCCCCCCCACACAATGCGATCCCAGCCATGCCTGCGGGAACCGACATATCACGAGTGCAGCACTAACGATCTAGGGGAGCCGATCCGACCCTCACAGGAATGCGCATCGGATACACATCCAAAATGCCCATTTTCACCGGATATATCGGCCCGAAATTGGATGAAATTTGCCATTATCATTCTAGTGTATGGGGCCCTTTAGGATTGCGCCACACACAATTGGAGAATAAAAAGCCATCTGACCAGAAAAACTCACGTATTTTGGCAAATACCAGATGTGTTTTTTATTCAGTAATGGCTTCTTTCTAGCCACCAGCCAATCATTATGGGTTTGAAAAATGACAGTTAGGAGCTGATTGGCTGGTGCATTATCACCTTCCACTTTATCACTTCTCCAGGCTTAATACATCTGCCACAGCTCACCAGCACAGGGGGCTGCAAACTGTGACTGCCCATGGCTCAGCACACCCAATTCAATTGTTCCGTTGGGCACCATCTACCGGCAGAGACAATTGAATCCCCCCCTTTGATTCCTTATTCCCCCTTTTCCAGAATAACTGATTTGTTATTTTATTTTTATTTTTTGGGAGAAGTTAAAATACGCCTCAACATTTTCCAAAGATTACGGCAAAAAAGAAAAAAAAAAAAAAAAAGGGGGATCATATTCTGTCTTTATTCTGCATATTCTTTCGTTACAAGGTACTGTATTATCCTCTGTTTCTGTTAACACTTTTTTTACATTTCTATTAAATACAGTTTGTTGCATATTTACTTATATAAGAATTTAGCAAAGTTCTTTTTCAGTCGTGTTAATAAAATAAATCTATTTTATGTTCAAGCTAGCTCAGTAGCCTGATGATTAATGTGGGGGTGATGAAAAGAAAAATTCAGGAAACAAGGGTGATGCCAAATCAGGGAGAGCCTAGTCACAGCACTGTGGCATAGACACATTTTATAATATTATGATTCATGTATGTACACCTTCCAAACCCCCCCCCCCCCAGCACTAGAGTTAATTTGTATTCCAATTTGTCTCTTCAGGGTCAGGGAACCCCTTATTTTTCCTAACCCTGTCTCTGCAGTGTAGGAAGAATAATACCCCTTTCACATCGCACTAAAAACCCGGTATCGACACGGCATATTGCCGTGTCGAAACGGTTCCGTGTGCGATGTGAAAGGTCCTTTGGTGAATTAGCGGGTCGCCTGACCCGGTAATTCAACCCGGTAAAAAAGAAGGGTTATTACCGGGTTGATTACCAGGTCAGGTGCAGTGTGAATGGGAGCCGTTCCGATGCGACACGGCTCCCATTCACAGCATAGGCGGCGCAGGAGATGAGCTCATCTCCCGGCGCCGCCTCCATCCCCATCCCTGCTGCTGCGCCCTCCGCTGCTATGGCAACCGACCCGGAATATTGCCGGGTCGGAAAGCCAGCAACGGAGCGCAAATGCCGGATCCCACCCAGTAAGTACACGTTTCTCTTACCGGGTAGGATCCGGCATTTGCGATCTGAATGCAGCATAAGGGTTTCCCTGACCCTTAAGAGACAAATTGGATTACAAATAGACTCTCCGATGCAGAGAGGGGGTGCTTTGGGTAAGTACATGAATCGTATATTATAAAACGTGTCTATACCACAGTGCTGTGACTAGGCTCTCCCTGATTTTCATGGTTGTAAATTTGAGTGTTAACAATTTGGAAAATCTATAGAGATGTAAATAGATATATAAATACCATCATTTACAGCAGCTAATTGATCCCCCAGAGCTATCCAATTAGCACTGAAGCCATCACTCATCTGGGATTTGGTTTTTTTCACCTGCCTGGAAAAAATAAGATTTTACTTACCGATAAATCTATTTCTCGGAGTCCGTAGTGGATGCTGGGGTTCCTGAAAGGACCATGGGGAATAGCGGCTCCGCAGGAGACAGGGCACAAAAAGTAAAGCTTTTCCAGATCAGGTGGTGTGCACTGGCTCCTCCCCCTATGACCCTCCTCCAGACTCCAGTTAGGTACTGTGCCCGGACGAGCGTACACAATAAGGGAGGATTTTGAATCCCGGGTAAGACTCATACCAGCCACACCAATCACACCGTACAACCTGTGATCTAAACCCAGTTAACAGTATGATAACAGCGGAGCCTCTGAAAGATGGCTTCCTTCAACAATAACCCGAATTAGTTAACAATAACTATGTACAATTTATGCAGATAATCCGCACTTGGGATGGGCGCCCAGCATCCACTACGGACTCCGAGAAATAGATTTATCGGTAAGTAAAATCTTATTTTCTCTATCGTCCTAGTGGATGCTGGGGTTCCTGAAAGGACCATGGGGATTATACCAAAGCTCCCAAACGGGCGGGAGAGTGCGGATGACTCTGCAGCACCGAATGAGAGAACTCCAGGTCCTCCTTAGCCAGAGTATCAAATTTGTAAAATTTTACAAACGTGTTCTCCCCTGACCACGTAGCTGCTCGGCAAAGTTGTAATGCCGAGACCCCTCGGGCAGCCGCCCAAGATGAGCCCACCTTGCTTGTGGAGTGGGCCTTTACAGATTTAGGCTGTGGCAGGCCTGCCACAGAATGTGCAAGTTGGATTGTGCTACAGATCCAACGAGCAATCGTCTGCTTAGACGCAGGAGCACCCATCTTGTTGGGTGCATACAATATAAACAACGAGTCAGATTTTCTGACTCCAGCTGTCCTTGCAATATATATTTTTAATGCTCTGACAACGTCCAGTAACTTGGAGTCCTCCAAGTCACTTGTAGCCGCAGGCACTACAATAGGCTGGTTCAGATGAAATGCTGACACCACCTTAGGGAGAAAATGCGGACGAGTCCGCAGTTCTGCCCTGTCCGAATGGAAAATCAGATATGGGCTTTTGTAAGATAAAGCTGCCAATTCTGATACTCTCCTGGCAGAAGCCAGGGCTAGAAGCATGGTCACTTTCCAAGTGAGATATTTCAAATCCACCTTTTTTAGTGGTTCAAACCAATGAGATTTTAGAAAGTCCAAAACCACATTGAGATCCCACGGTGCCACTGGAGGCACCACAGGAGGCTGTATATGCAGCACTCCCTTAACAAAGGTCTGGACTTCAGGGACTGAAGCCAATTCTTTTTGAAAGAAAATCGACAGGGCCGAAATTTGAACCTTAATAGATCCCAATTTGAGACCCATAGACAATCCTGATTGCAGGAAATGTAGGAATCGACCCAGTTGAAATTCCTCCGTCGGAGCACTCCGATCTTCGCACCACGCAACATATTTTCGCCAAATTCGGTGATAATGTTGCACGGTTACTTCCTTCCTTGCTTTAATCAAAGTAGGAATGACTTCTTCCGGCATGCCTTTTTCCTTTAGGATCCGGCGTTCAACCGCCATGCCGTCAAACGCAGCCGCGGTAAGTCTTGAAACAGACAGGGACCCTGCTGAAGCAAGTCCCTCCTTAGAGGTAGAGGCCACGGATCTTCCGTGATCATCTCTTGAAGTTCCGGGTACCAAGTCCTTCTTGGCCAATCCGGAACCACTAGTATCGTTCTTACGCCTCTTTGCCGTATAATTCTCAATACTTTTGGTATGAGGCAGAGGAGGAAACACATACACCGACTGGTACACCCAAGGCGTTACCAGCGCGTCCACAGCTATTGCCTGCGGATCTCTTGACCTGGCGCAATACCTGTCCAGTTTTTTGTTGAGGCGAGACGCCATCATGTCCACCATTGGTCTTTCCCAACGGGTTACCAGCATGTGGAAGACTTCTGGATGAAGTCCCCACTCTCCCGGGTGAAGATCGTGTCTGCTGAGGAAGTCTGCTTCCCAGTTGTCCACTCCCGGGATGAACACTGCTGACAGTGCTATCACATGATTCTCTGCCCAGCGAAGAATCCTTGCAGCTTCTGCCATTGCACTCCTGCTTCTTGTGCCGCCCTGTCTGTTCACATGGGCGACTGCCGTGATGTTGTCCGACTGGATCAACACCGGTTTTCCCTGAAGCAGAGGTTCTGCCTGGCTTAGAGCATTGTATATTGCTCTTAGTTCCAGAATGTTTATGTGACGAGACGTTTCCAGACTCGTCCATACTCCCTGGAAGTTTCTTCCTTGTGTGACTGCTCCTCAGCCTCTCAGGCTGGCGTCCGTGGTCACCAGGATCCAATCCTGTATGCCGAATCTGCGGCCCTCCAATAGATGAGGACTCTGCAACCACCACAGAAGAGACACCCTTGTCCTTGGAGACAGGGTTATCCGTAGGTGCATCTGAAGATGCGACCCTGACCATTTGTCCAACAGATCCCTTTGGAAAATTCTTGCGTGGAATCTGCCGAATGGAATTGCTTTGTAAGAAGCCACCATTTTTCCCAGGACTCTTGTGCATTGATGTACAGACACCTTTCCTGGTTTTAGGAGGTTCCTGACAAGCTCGGATAACTCCTTGGCTTTTTCCTCCGGGAGAAAAACCTTTTTCTGAACCGTGTCCAGAATCATCCCTAGGAACAGCAGCCGAGTTGTCGGCATTAACTGGGATTTTGGAATATTCAGAATCCACCCGTGCTGTTTTAGCACTTCTTGAGACAGTGCTAATCCCATCTCTAGCTGTTCTCTGGACCTTGCCCTTATTAGGAGATCGTCCAAGTATGGGATAATTAATATGCCTTTTCTTCGAAGAAGAATCATCATCTCGGCCATTTCCTTTGTAAAGATCCGAGGTGCCGTGGACAATCCGAACGGCAGCGTCTGAAACTGATAGTGACAGTTTTGTACAACGAACCTGAGGTACCCCTGGTGTGAGGGGTAAATTGGAACGTGGAGATACGCATCCTTGATGTCCAAGGATACCATAAAGTCCCCCTCTTCCAGGTTCGCTATCACTGCTTGAGTGACTCCATCTTGAACTTGAACTTCTTTATGTACAGGTTCAAGGACTTCAGATTTAGAATAGGCCTTACCGAGCCATCCGGCTTCGGTACCACAAAAAGAGTGGAATAATACCCCTTCCCTTGTTGTAGAAGAGGTACCTTGACTATCACCTGCTGAGAGTACAGCTTGTGAATGGCTTCCAAAACCGTCTCCCTTTCGGAGGGGGACGTTGGTAAAGCAGACTTCAGGAAACGGCGAGGTGGATCTGTCTCTAATTCCAACCTGTACCCTTGAGATATTATCTGCAGGATCCAGGGATCTACCTGCGAGTGAGCCCACTGCGCGCTGTAATTTTTGAGACGACCGCCCACCGTCCCCGAGTCCGCTTGAGAAGCCCCAGCGTCATGCTGAGGCTTTTGTAGAAGCCGGGGAGGGCTTCTGTTCCTGGGAAGGAGCTGCGTGTTGCTGTCTCTTCCCTCGACCTCTGCCTCGTGGCAGATATGAATAGCCCTTTGCTCTCTTATTTTTAAAGGAACGAAAGGGCTGCGGTTGAAAAGTCGGTGCCTTTTTATGTTGGGGAGTGACTTGAGGTAGAAAGGTGGATTTCCCGGCTGTAGCCGTGGCCACCAAATCTGATAGACCGACTCCAAATAACTCCTCCCCTTTATACGGCAAAACTTCCATATGCCGTTTTGAATCCGCATCGCCTGTCCACTGTCGCGTCCATAAAGCTCTTCTGGCCGAAATGGACATAGCACTTACCCGTGATGCCAGTGTGCAGATATCCCTCTGTGCATCACGCATATAAAGAAATGCATCCTTTATTTGTTCTAACGACAGTAAAATATTGTCCCTGTCCAGGGTATCAATATTTCCAATCAGGGACTCTGACCAAACTACCCCAGCACTGCACATCCAGGCAGTCGCTACAGCTGGTCGTAGTATAACACCTGCATGTGTGTATATACTTTTTTGGATATTTTCCATCCTCCTATCTGATGGATCTTTAAGTGCGGCCGTCTCAGGAGAGGGTAACGCCACTTGTTTAGATAAGCGTGTTAGCGCCTTGTCCACCCTAGGAGGTGTTTCCCAGCGCTCCCTAACCTCTGGCGGGAAAGGGTATAATGCCAATAATTTCTTTGAAATTATCAGCTTTTTATCAGGGGCAACCCACGCTTCATTACACACGTCATTTAATTCTTCTGATTCAGGAAAAACTATAGGTAGTTTTTTCACACCCCACATAATACCCTGTTTAGTGGTACCTGTAGTATCAGCTAAATGTAACGCCTCCTTCATTGCCAAAATCATATAACGTGTGGCCCTACTGGAAAATACGGTTGATTCGTCACCGTCACCACTGGAGTCAGTGCCTGTGTCTGGGTCTGTGTCGACCGACTGAGGCAAAGGGCGTTTCACAGCCCCTGACGGTGTTTGAGTCGCCTGGACAGGCACTAATTGATTGTCCGGCCGCCTCATGTCGTCAAACGACTGCTTTAGCGTGTTGACACTATCCCGTAGTTCCATAAATAAAGGCATCCATTCTGGTGTCGACTCCCTAGGGGGTGACATCCTCATATTTGGCAATTGCTCCGCCTCCACACCAATATCGTCCTCATACATGTCGACACACACGTACCGACACACAGGGAATGCTCCTAACGAAACCAGGACCCACTAGCCCTTTGGGGAGACAGAGGGAGAGTTTGCCAGCACACACCAAAAGCGCTATATATATATATCAGGGATAGCCTTATAATAAGTGCTCCCTTATAGCTGCTTTGTTATATCAAAATATCGCCATAAATTTGCCCCCCCCTCTCTGTTTTACCCTGTTTCTGTAGTGCAGTGCAGGGGAGAGACTTGGGAGCCGTCCTGACCAGCGGAGCTGTGAGAGGAAATTGCGCCGTGTGCTGAGGAGATAGGCCCCGCCCCTTTTCTGGCGGGCTCGTCTCCCGCTATTTAGAGAAATCAGGCAGGGGTTAAATATCTCCATATAGCCTCTAGGGGCTATATGTGAGGTATTTTTAGCCTTTATATAGGTTACATTTGCCTCCCAGGGCGCCCCCCCCCCAGCGCCCTGCACCCTCAGTGACCGCGTGTGAAGTGTGCTGAGAGGAAAATGGCGCACAGCTGCAGTGCTGTGCGCTACCTTTAGAAGACTGCAGGAGTCTTCAGCCGCCGATTCTGGACCTCTTCTGACTTCAGCATCTGCAAGGGGGCCGGCGGCGCGGCTCCGGTGACCATCCAGGCTGTACCTGTGATCGTCCCTCTGGAGCTTGATGTCCAGTAGCCAAGAAGCCAATCCATCCTGCACGCAGGTGAGTTGACTCCTTCTCCCCTCAGTCCCTCGCTGCAGTGATCCTGTTGCCAGCAGGAATCACTGTAAAATAAAAAACCTAGCTAAACTTTTTCTAAGCAGCTCTTTAGGAGAGCCACCTAGATTGCACCCTTCTCGGCCGGGCACAAAAATCTAACTGGAGTCTGGAGGAGGGTCATAGGGGGAGGAGCCAGTGCACACCACCTGATCTGGAAAAGCTTTACTTTTTGTGCCCTGTCTCCAGCGGAGCCGCTATTCCCCATGGTCCTTTCAGGAACCCCAGCATCCACTAGGACGATAGAGAAATACCCCAGATAAAATGCCCTATTTTCACGATCACAGCCCCGAAAACACACAGGTCCAGGAACTTAATCCAGGATCCTAAGGCACAGGTTCTCAAACTCGGTCCTCGGGAGCCCACACAGGGCATGTTTTGCAGGTCTCCTCACAGAATCACAAGTAACATAATTAGCTCCACATGTGGATCTTTTAAAATGTGTCAGTGAGTAATTAATACACCTGTGCACTTACTGGGTTACCTGCAAAACATGCACTGTGTGGGGTCCTGAGGACCGAGTTTGAGAACCACTGTCCTAAGGTATTCGAGCCCAAACATCTCAACTGCAATCCATAGTTGTGTAAAACATACATCCTAGTGTAGAGATAATGTGGAAACAGTGGCCTGTGGAAGTAGTTTCCAGCAAAGGTGCGAGATGGTCCCCTAGAAGGAGTGTATTATGACAGTGTACATTATTATGTGCTGTGCATCGTTATTATTTTGGTTCCATACTGCAAAACAATGAAAGATAACTTGAGTAGGAGAAAATACTACACTAAAGTATTCCAGCGCACTTTTCCTTCACTTTCTTTTCAGTCCCGGCGAAGGTCTTCATTCCCTGGCAGTGACTTGGAATCTCATCCACTGACTTTTCTGCTGTGTCCTGGATACTGATCAGGCAGATCACCCACCCACCCTCCCCCCTGCTTCTGCATGGTACATATTACACTGTCAGGATGTGTGTGGGGGTATACGGACAGCAATTTGCAGCATTCGAATAGCAAGAAATTAAATATTCACACACATTTATCAACAACAACAAAAAAGACCAATACTGGCTGAAAGTTTTGTTTACAGTAAATATGAATAAAAGCTACATTTTCAGGACAGCAAACCTTTAATAACAAAATGTTTTTCTTAGAAAGGCTTTGCTAATTCATCAGTCCATCTGATGTGAAAATACCTCTAAAGGGCCCTACACACTATGCGATCCCCCGCCGAGCTGCCCGACAGCGGATACGGCCTACTCTGCGGCAGTCACGGGGGGTGAACTTTCTTCACTCCCCCCGTTACCCGGCTCCATAGCAGTGCAGGCAAATATGGATGAGATCGTCCATATTGGCCTGCATGCACAAGCGACGGCGCACTAATAATTAACGAGCACGGGGCCGTGCATCGTTCATCGCTGGTGCCTCCACACTAATGAACGAGATAGTTCATATCTTTCAGTAATATCGCCCAGTGTGTAGGGCCTATAAGACTTTTTTATGTACCTATCCACATCATAATAATCTGTTTCTGCCCCCTTCCACACAACCAGCCAAATGTCCACACAACCAGACATTTGTGCTCCATCTACCCATCTTTTAAGCACCGTCAGCCTCCACCCAAAAGCAATTACATGCTCCCTCCACCATGACCAGTCTCTCAAATGGTTATCACTCCCCCGTCCTCAATTAGTCGCTATCCCTCTCACCCTAAATCAGTTGCATGCAGCAGGGTCACTCCCTCTCCCAATTGGTCAACGCTCCACAATCAGTCACCAACACCCCTCAGTCATGCATTATTGTGCCACATCCGCCATTGCTCTCCCGCCCACTATCGGTAACCCTAATGAAACGTCAAAATTAAGATCATCCCCTGCCTCCAAATAGTTGCACACTCCATGGCCATATCCTTCCTGCAACCGTGTATTCATGTTGCCACCACTTCCCCAATTAGTTGCATGCTCCAACATAGTCAGTCGCCCTCCTGGCATTCTCCCTCCTGCGTCTCGACCGTCAACAGTCACCCGCTTTTGCTTGACCCCCAGCCAACAGTTGGCCACCCTTCCCCAATCATTCACATGCTCCAGCATGACTATCATCACCCCCTTTAGGGTCACCGACATCAGTCACCTCCACTTGCGTCTTGGCCGTCAACCTGCATCTTGCCCCCCTCCTGTGTCTCTCATCAACAGTCTCCCCATCCTGCGTCTCTTCTGTCAATCGCCCCCACCAGCACTTTGCCCGTCCCAAGTCACCACCTCCTGCGCCTCGACCATCAACAATCGCTTGCTTATGCTTGACCTCTAGCCAACAGTTGGCGACCCTTCCCCAATAATTCACATTCTCCAGCATGGTCATCAGTCACCTCTACTTGCGTCTTGCCCATCAGCAGTCGCCCTCCTGGGTCATCGCAGACAGCAGCCGGGCGCTCGCGCGCCGCGACAGACAGCAGCCGGGCGCTCGCGCGCCGCGACAGACAGCAGCAGCAGCAGCAGGGCGCTCGCGCGCCGCGACAGACAGCAGCAGCAGGGCGCTCGCGCGCCGCGACAGACAGCAGCAGGGCGCTCGCGCGCCGCGACAGACAGCAGCAGCAGGGCGCTCGCGCGCCGCGACAGACAGCAGCAGCAGGGCGCTCGCGCGCCGCGACAGACAGCAGCAGCAGGGCGCTCGCGCGCCGCGACAGACAGCAGCAGCAGGGCGCTCGCGCGCCGCGACAGACAGCAGCAGCAGGGCGCACGCGCGCCGCGACAGACAGCAGCAGCAGGGCGCTCGCGCGCCGCGACAGACAGCAGCAGCAGCAGCAGGGCGCTCGCGCGCCGCGACAGACAGCAGCAGCAGGGCGCTCGCGCGCCGCGACAGACAGCAGCAGCAGGGCGCTCGCGCGCCGCGACAGACAGCAGCAGCCGGGCGCTCGCGCGCCGCGACAGACAGCAGCCGTGCGCTCGCGCGCCGCGACAGACAGCAGCCGGCAGTTTCTGCGCGCCGCGACAGACAGCAGACGGCAGTTTCTGCGCGCCGCGACAGACAGCAGACGGCAGTTTCTGCGCGCCGCGACCGACAGCAGACGGCAGTTTCTGCGCGCCGCGACCGACAGCAGACGGCAGTTTCTGAGCACCGCGACCGACAGCAGACGGCAGTTTCTGAGCGCCGCGACCGACAGCAGCCGGCAGTTTCTGCGCGCCGCCCAACCATCGCTCATTTCTACCAATGACTCCCACCATCAACAGCCTAATATCTGCTGCAACTCCAGCCTCCCCCCTGAGATCCTCACCCCCCCTCTACCACCTGTCACACACACTGACAGCGCGCAGGGCACACCCGGGACGTGTCCCCAGCACACGAGGTTACCCAGCGAGTGACAGCATCTGCCTCCAGCACAGGCCGCAGCCCCCGCTCTCTCCCAAGGCCGGGTCCCCCAGTCACACTCACAGTTCCTGATGTCGGAGATGAACACGGCCAGTCCCCGCATCCCGTCCCCCTTCGACACGGCCGGCATCTTCTCTGCTGTGTGCGCTCACTCTGCTGCCGAGCTGCTGTGCGGGCGGCTGCTGCGCTGTGGAAGGAGGGCGGCGGCGGCGTCCTGTCCGGGGACACACGGGGAAGTGCAGCTCTCTCCGGCAGCGGGGCCCCGCCTGATAATAAATCAGCGAGTAAGTGAGAGCCGGGCACTGAGGGAGCAGCGGAGGAACAGCAGCAGGAAATCCGCCGCAGGGGATTCGCCCGCCCTCCCAAACGCCTCATTGGAACACGACAGAAGCATCGCGCTGCTGATTGGGCGAGCCGGCCGTCCGTCAGACAGCAGCCAGAGGGCGGGGGCAGAAGGGTGTGTACGGGGAAATGACGTCTAATTTGTAACTTGGCTCATTAGCATACACAGCCTAGGCTGCCCTTAGAGTCCTCTCCTATTGGTTGGCATGTCGTGTCCTCACGGCGAAGGCGGGGCTTCTATGCGGCCACTCCCTACACCTGGTGTAATGTAATTTTGTAAATAGCAGTACTTGTGGCGATAAGACTGCGATAACTTGCTGAGGGGAGGGGAAAGGGGGAATGTTTATCCCATTGACATAGAATCCATTATAAATTAAAAAAGTTGATGATCCGATGTGTCTGTAGTGTAAATATGCAGCGTGGGGCCAGTGCAGAGCTGGGTGCAAAATAGGGACAATTCATGAGAAGAAAATAACATGGGATTGGTGTATTTTCAGCCGCATAAAAAGTCCTATGCATCTACATGTGTGTGACTGCGTAATTTATACTATTCTTATGATTTATAACGGGTGGCCAGACTTTTGGAGTCGGTGATCTACTTTGAAAGCTGAAAAGCTTTTGTGATTTACCTAGGCGGGATAATTGCATGCGCTGCAGGCGCGCACCCAAAAATGGGTGTGGCATAACAAAAAATGGGCATAGCCTTGCTGCACAGGGTGTAACGACTGTCTCGCATACCTCCCAACTGTCCCGATTTTCACGGGACAGTCCGTTTTTTTGGGGACTGTCCCGCTGTCCCACCCGCGGGCCGCAATGTCCCGCGTTGGGGGGGGGAGGGGCAGTTAGGAGGCTCTGTCTCTCGCCGCCCTGCTTAGCAGAGCAGCGGTGAATAGACGCTGAGCGGAAGCGTCTATTCGCGGCTGGGAGAGGGGGCATGCCAGCAGCTCATAGAGCGCTGGCCATGCCCCCTCACTGACGAAAATGGGGGCGAGGCTCGCGATCACGGACCCTCCCGCAAAGCCACGTCCCATTTTCGGGCGTGCCGAGATGTCCCTCTTTCAAGTTCTTCAATGTTGGGAGATGTGGTCTCCTAAGGTGTAGCAAGGTGTCATGGTGACTGGAGCAAGGTATGTTTCGGCGCCCCCCCCTCCCCTGTACTGAATTGGGGGCATGGCCTCCAGGGCCGGTTCTAGACCTAGTGACATTCAGGGCGAAAGTTTCCTTTGGCACGCCCTCCCCCTCATCCCCCATACACACACCCAGAGGTCAAGCATAGTGCGCACCGAAGGCGCGTGGCAAAAAATAGGAGCGTGGCTTCATAGG
The DNA here is from genome assembly GCF_028390025.1 of Pseudophryne corroboree. Lineage (NCBI taxonomy): Eukaryota > Metazoa > Chordata > Amphibia > Anura > Myobatrachidae > Pseudophryne > Pseudophryne corroboree. The sequence goes on along the minus strand of NC_086453.1, from coordinate 54,747,649 downwards.
GAAGGGGCATGGCCACAGTTATGCCCCCTGTAGTTATGGACCCAGCTGTTGTGCCCCCGTAGCTGTGCCCCCAGTAGATGTGCCCCCTGTAGTTGTGTCCTCAGTAAGTGTGCCCCCAGTGGGTGTGCCTCTTGTAGCTGTGCCCAGAGTAATTGTGCACCCTGCTCTGTGCCCCCTATAGATTTGCCCCCAGTAGTTGTGCCCCCTGTAGATTTGCCCCAGTAGATGTGCCCCCTATAGATTTGCCCCAGTAGCTGTGTCCCCTATAGATTTGTCCAGTAGTTGTGCCCCTATAGATTTGCCCCCAGTAGTTGTGCCCCCTATAGCTTTGCCCCCAGTAGCTGTCCCCCCTATAGATTTGCCCCAGTAGCTTTGCCCCCTATAGATTTGCTCCCAGTAGTTGTGCCCCCTGTAGCTGTGGTCCCAGTAGGTGTGCCCCCTATAGCTTTGCCCCTGTAGCTGTGCCCCCTATAGCTTTGCCCCCAGTAGTTGTGCCCCCAGTAGCTGTGCCCCCTATAGATTTGCCCCCAGTAGTTGTGCCCCCTATAGCTTTGCCCCCAGTAGTTGTGCCCCCTGTAGCTGTGGTCCCAGTAGGTGTGCCCCCTATAGATTTGCTCCCAGTAGTTGTGCCCCCTGTAGCTGTGCCCCCAGTAGGTATGCCCCTGTAGCTGTGCCCCTGGTAGCGCCAAAAACAGAAAATAAAATAAAATTAAAAAAATACCTGCCCGCTCCTGCTTCCCGAGTCCCGAATGCTGCTGGCGGCGTCTCCGCTGTCCGTGCGAGTGACGCGTGACGTCGCACTCAAGTCACGGACCAGAGGGGAGGAGGGAGGTGAACGGAGAGGAGGGACGGGAGGGGAGGAGAGGAGGGAGGGGAGCGGAGAGGAGGGACGGGAGGGGAGGGAGAGACTTGAAGCAGCTTGGGCTTCCAGCTGTCAGTGACTGACAGCTGTGGCTGCGAGCTGCTTGCGGCCAGACGGAGGCTCCAGCGGAGTCGAGCTTTCGGCGCCCTGTACTGTCTTGGCGCCTGGAGCTCGAGCTCCCCCGGAACCGCCCTCCCTACACCCCCAATGGTCTCGCACGAAATCACACATTGGCCCCCACAGGTAAAAACCTCAAAGACATATGCCCCCACAGTGCCAGATACACATATGCCCCCACAGTGGCATGTGCCCACAGTGCAGATATGCCCCCACAGTGCCAGATACACATATGCCGCCACAGTGCCACATATGCCCCCACAGTGCTACATATGCCCCCACAGTGCTACATATGCCCACAGTGCAGATATGCCCCCACAGTGCCAGATACACATATGCCGCCACAGTGCCAGACATTCCCCCACAGTGCCATGTGCCCACACTAACATTAAGCTACTTTAACTTACTTTCTTTGACGTCCTAGTGGATGCTGGGAACTCCGAAAGGACCATGGGGAATAGCGGCTCCGCAGGAGACTGGGCACAAAAGTAAAAGCTTTAGGACTACCTGGTGTGCACTGGCTCCTCCCCCTATGACCCTCATCCAAGCCTCAGTTAGATTTTTGTGCCCGAACGAGAAGGGTGCACACTAGGTGGCTCTCCTGAGCTGCTTAGTGAAAAAAGTTTAAGTATAGGTTTTTTATTTTCACTGAGTCCTGCTGGCAACAGGCTCACTGCACCGAGGGACTAAGGGGAGAAGAAGCGAACTCACCTGCGTGCAGAGTGGATTGGGCTTCTTAGGCTACTGGACATTAGCTCCAGAGGGACGATCACAGGCCCAGCCATGGATGGGTCCCAGAGCCGCGCCGCCGGCCCCCTTACAGAGCCAGAAGACAGAAGAGGTCCGGGAAATCGGCGGCAGAAGACGTCCTGTCTTCAATAAGGTAGCGCACAGCACCGCAGCTGTGCGCCATTGCTCTCAGCACACTTCACACTCCGGTCACTGAGGGTGCAGGGCGCTGGGGGGGGGCGCCCTGAGACGCAATAAAAACACCTTAGATGGCGAAAAATACATCACATATAGCTCCTGGGCTATATGGATGCATTTAACCCCTGCCAGTTTTTCCTTAAAAAAGCGGGAGAAAGGCCGCCGAGAAGGGGGCGGAGCCTATCTCCTCAGCACACAAGCGCCATTTTCCCTCACAGCTCCGCTGGAAGGACGTCTCCCTGACTCTCCCCTGCAGTCCTGCACTACAGAAACAGGGTAAAACAAGAGAGGGGGGGGCACTAATTTGGCAGATTAATCAATATAGCAGCTATATAAGGGAAAAACACTTATATAAGGTTATCCCTGTATATATATAGCGCTCTGGTGTGTGCTGGCAAACTCTCCCTCTGTCTCCCCAAAGGGCTAGTGGGGTCCTGTCCTCTATCAGAGCATTCCCTGTGTGTGTGCTGTGTGTTGGTACGTTGTGTCGACATGTATGAGGAGGAAAATGGTATGGAGGCGGAGCAATTGCCTGTAATAGTGATGTCACCCCCTAGGGAGTCGACACCTGACTGGATGGTCTTATGGAAGGAATTACGTGATAGCGTCAGCACTTTACAAAAGACTGTTGACGACATGAGACAGCCGGCAAATCAGTTATTACCTGTCCAGGCGTCTCAAACACCGTCAGGGGCTCTAAAGCGCCCGTTACCTCAGATGGTCGACACAGACCCAGACACGGACACTGACTCCAGTGTCGACGGTGAGGAAACAAACGTATTTTCCAGTAGGGCCACACGTTACATGATCACGGCAATGAAGGAGGTTTTGAACATTTCTGATACTACAAGTACCACAAAAAAGGGTATTATGTGGGGTGTGAAAAAACTACCCGTAGTTTTTCCTGAATCAGATGAATTAAATGAGGTGTGTGATGAAGCGTGGGTTTCCCCCGATAAAAAACTGCTAATTTCTAAAAAATTATTGGCATTATACCCTTTCCCGCCAAAGGTTAGGGCGCGTTGGGAAACACCCCCTAGGGTAGATAAGGCGCTCACACGCTTATCAAAACAAGTGGCGTTACCGTCTCCTGATACGGCCGCCCTCAAGGAGCCAGCTGATAGGAAGCTGGAAAATATCCTAAAAAGTATATACACACATACTGGTATTATACTGCGACCAGCAATCGCCTCAGCCTGGATGTGCAGTGCTGGGGTGGCTTGGTCGGATTCCCTGACTGAAAATATTGATACCCTGGACAGGGACAGTATATTATTGACTATAGAGCATTTAAAGGATGCATTTCTATATATGCGAGATGCACAGAGGGATATTTGCACTCTGGCATCAAGAGTAAGTGCGCTGTCCATTTCTGCCAGAAGAGGGTTATGGACGCGACAGTGGTCAGGTGATGCGGATTCCAAACGGCATATGGAAGTATTGCCGTATAAAGGGGAGGAGTTATTTGGGGTCGGTCTATCGGACCTGGTGGCCACGGCAACGGCTGGGAAATCCACCTTTTTACCCCAGGTCACCTCTCAGCAGAAAAAGACACCGTCTTTTCAGGCTCAGTCCTTTCGTCCCCATAAGGGCAAGCGGGCAAAAGGCCACTCATATCTGCCCCGGGGCAGAGGAAGGGGAAAGAGACTGCAGCAGGCAGCCTCTTCCCAGGAACAGAAGCCCTCCCCCGCTTCTGCCAAGTCCTCAGCATGACGCTGGGGCCTTACAAGCGGACTCAGGCACGGTGGGGGCCCGTCTCAAGAATTTCAGCGCGCAGTGGGCTCACTCGCAAGTGGACCCCTGGATCCTGCAGGTAGTATCTCAGGGGTACAAATTGGAATTCGAGACGTCTCCCCCTCGCCGGTTCCTGAAGTCTGCTTTACCAACGTCTCCCTCCGACAGGGAGGCGGTATTGGAAGCCATTCACAAGCTGTATTCCCAGCAGGTGATAATCAAGGTACCCCTCCTACAACAGGGAAAGGGGTATTATTCCACGCTGTTTGTGGTACCGAAGCCGGACGGCTCGGTGAGACCTATTTTAAATCTGAAATCCTTGAACACTTACATACAAAGGTTCAAATTCAAGATGGAGTCACTCAGAGCAGTGATAGCGAACCTGGAAGAAGGGGACTATATGGTGTCTCTGGACATCAAGGATGCTTACCTCCATGTCCCAATTTGCCCTTCTCACCAAGGGTACCTCAGGTTTGTGGTACAGAACTGTCACTATCAGTTTCAGACGCTGCCGTTTGGATTGTCCACGGCACCCCGGGTCTTTACCAAGGTAATGGCCGAAATGATGATTCTTCTTCGAAGAAAAGGCGTCTTAATTATCCTTTACTTGGACGATCTCCTGATAAGGGCAAGGTCCAGGGAACAGTTAGAGGTCGGAGTAGCACTATCTCAAGTAGTACTACGACAGCACGGGTGGATTCTAAATATTCCAAAATCGCAGCTGATTCCGACGACACGTCTGCTGTTCCTAGGGATGATTCTGGACACAGTCCAGAAAAAGGTGTTTCTCCCGGAGGAGAAAGCCAGGGAGTTATCCGAGCTAGTCAGGAACCTCCTAAAACCAGGCCAAGTGTCAGTGCATCAATGCACAAGGGTCCTGGGAAAAATGGTGGCTTCTTACGAAGCGATTCCATTCGGCAGATTCCACGCAAGAACTTTTCAGTGGGATCTGCTGGACAAATGGTCCGGATCGAATCTTCAGATGCATCAGCGGATAACCCTGTCTCCAAGGACAAGGGTGTCTCTCCTGTGGTGGTTGCAGAGTGCTCATCTTCTAGAGGGCCGCAGATTCGGCATTCAGGACTGGGTCCTGGTGACCACGGATGCCAGCCTGAGAGGCTGGGGAGCAGTCACACAGGGAAGAAATTTCCAGGGCTTGTGGTCAAGCATGGAAACGTCATTTCACATAAATATCCTGGAACTAAGGGCCATTTACAATGCCCTAAGTCAAGCAAGGCCTCTGCTTCAGGGTCAGCCGGTGTTGATCCAGTCGGACAACATCACGGCAGTCGCCCACGTAAACAGACAGGGCGGCACAAGAAGCAGGAGGGCAATGGCAGAAGTTGCAAGGATTCTTCGCTGGGCGGAAAATCATGTGATAGCACTGTCAGCAGTGTTCATTCCGGGAGTGGACAACTGGGAAGCAGACTTCCTCAGCAGACACGACCTCCACCCGGGGGAGTGGGGACTTCACCCAGAAGTCTTCCACATGATTGTGAACCGTTGAGAAAAACCAAAGGTGGACATGATGGCGTCCCGCCTCAACAAAAAACTAGACAGATATTGCGCCAGGTCAAGGGACCCTCAGGCAATAGCTGTGGACGCTCTGGTAACACCGTGGGTGTACCAGTCAGTGTATGTGTTCCCTCCTCTGCCTCTCATACCCAAGGTACTGAGAATCATAAGAAGGAGAGGAGTAAGGACTATACTCGTGGCTCCGGATTGGCCAAGAAGGACTTGGTACCCGGAACTTCAAGAGATGCTCACGGAGGACCCGTGGCCTCTACCTCTAAGAAAGGACCTGCTCCAGCAGGAACCCTGTCTGTTCCAAGACTTACCGCGGCTGCGTTTGACGGCATGGCGGTTGAACGCCGGATCCTGAAGGAAAAAGGCATTCCGGATGAAGTCATCCCTACCCTGATCAAAGCCAGGAAGGATGTAACCGTGCAACATTATCACCATATTTGGCGTAAATATGTTGCGTGGTGTGAGGCCAGGAAGGCCCCTACTGAGGAATTTCAACTGGGTCGTTTCCTGCATTTCCTGCAAACAGGACTGTCTATGGGCCTAAAATTAGGGTCCATTAAGGTTCAAATTTCGGCCCTGTCGATTTTCTTCCAGAAAGAACTGGCTTCAGTTCCTGAAGTTCAGACGTTTGTCAAGGGGGTACTGCATATACAGCCTCCTTTTGTGCCTCCAGTGGCACCTTGGGATCTCAATGTAGTTTTGGGGTTCCTAAAATCACATTGGTTTGAACCACTCACCACTGTGGACTTAAAATATCTCACATGGAAAGTGGTAATGCTGTTAGCCCTGGCTTCAGCCAGGCGTGTCTCAGAATTGGCGGCTTTATCCTATAAAAGCCCTTACCTAATTTTTCATACGGACAGGGCAGAATTGAGGACTCGTCCTCAATTTCTCCCAAAGGTGGTTTCAGCGTTTCACTTGAACCAGCCTATTGTGGTACCTGCGGCTACTAGGGACTTGGAGGACTCCAAGTGGCTGGACGTAGTCAGGGCCCTGAAAATATATGTTTCCAGGACGGCTGGAGTCAGAAAATCTGACTCGCTGTTTATCCTGTATGCACAGAACAAGCTGGGTGCTCCTGCTTCTAAGCAGACTATTGCTCGTTGGATTTGTAGTACAATTCAGCTTGCACATTCTGTGGCAGGCCTGCCACAGCCAAAATCTGTAAAAATAAGAATTTACTTACCGAAAATTTTATTTCTCGTAGTCCGTAGTGGATGCTGGGGACTCCGTAAGGACCATGGGGAATAGCGGCTCCGCAGGAGACTGGGCACAAAAGTAAAGCTTTAGAACTACCTGGTGTGCACTGGCTCCTCCCCCTATGACCCTCCTCCAAGCCTCAGTTAGGATACTGTGCCCGGACGAGCGTACACAATAAGGAAGGATTTTGAATCCCGGGTAAGACTCATACCAGCCACACCAATCACACCGTACAACTCGTGATCTAAACCCAGTTAACAGCATGATAACAGAGGAGCCTCTAGAAAAGATGGCTCACTACAGCAATAACCTGATTTTTTGGTAACAATAACTATGTACCAGTATTGCAGACAATCCGCACTTGGGATGGGCGCCCAGCATCCACTACGGACTACGAGAAATAGAATTATCGGTAAGTAAATTCTTATTTTCTCTAACGTCCTAAGTGGATGCTGGGGACTCCGTAAGGACCATGGGGATTATACCAAAGCTCCCAAACGGGCGGGAGAGTGCGGATGACTCTGCAGCACCAAATGAGAGAACTCCAGGTCCTCCTCAGCCAGGGTATCAATTTTGTAGAATTTTACAAACGTATTTGCTCCTGACCAAGTAGCTGCTCGGCAAAGTTGTAAAGCCGAGACCCCTCGGGCAGCCGCCTTGTGGAGTGGGCATTTACAGATTTTTGGCTGTGGCAGGCCTGCCACAGAATGTGCAAGCTGAATTGTACTACAAATCCAACGAGCAATAGTCTGCTTAGAAGCAGGAGCACCCAGCTTGTTGGGTGCATACAGGATAAACAGCGAGTCAGATTTTCTGACTCCAGCCGTCCTGTAAACATATATTTTCAGGGCCCTGACAACGTCTAGCAACTTGGAGTCCTCCAAGTCCCTAGTAGCCGCAGGCACCACAATAGGTTGGTTCAGGTGAAACGCTGAAACCACCTTAGGGAGAAACTGAGGACGAGTCCTCAATTCCGCCCTGTCCGAATGGAAAATCAGATAAGGGCTTTTACAGGATAAAGCCGCCAATTCTGACACGCGCCTGGCCCAGGCCAGGGCCAACAGCATGACCACTTTCCATGTGAGATATTTTAACTCCACAGATTTAAGTGGTTCAAACCAATGTGACTTTTGGAACCCAAAAACTACATTGAGATCCCAAGGTGCCACTGGAGGCACAAAAGGAGGCTGTATATGCAGTACCCCTTTTACAACGTCTGAACTTCAGGGACTGAAGCTAGTTCTTTTTGGAAGAAAATTGACAGGGCCGAAATTTGAACCTTAATGGACCCCAATTTCAGGCCCATTGACACTCCTGTTTGCAGGAAATGTAGGAATCGACCCAGTTGAATTTCCTCCGTCGGGCCTTACTGGCCTCGCACCACGCAACATATTTTCGCCAAAAGCGGTGATAATGTTTTGCGGTTACATCCTTCCTGGCTTTGATCAGGATAGGGATGACTTCATCCGGAATGCCTTTTTTTTTTTCAGGATCCGGCGTTCAACCGCCATGCCGTCAAACGCAGCCGCGGTAAGTCTTGGAACAGACAGGGTCCTTGCTGGAGCAGGTCCCTTCTTAGAGGTAGAGGCCACGGATCCTCCGTGAGCATCTCTTGAAGTTCCGGTTACCAAGTCCTTCTTGGCCAATCTGGAGCCACGAATATAGTGCTTACTCCTCTCCATCTTATCAATCTCAGTACCTTGGGTATGAGAGGCAGATGAGGGAACACATACACTGACTGGTACACCCACGGTGTTACCAGAGCGTCTACAGCTATTGCCTGAGGGTCCCTTGACCTGGCGCAATACCTGTCGAGTTTTTCCCAACGGTTTATAATCCTGTGGAAGACTTCTGGGTGAAGTCCCCACTCTCCCGGGTGGAGGTCGTGTCTGCTGAGGAAGTCTGCTTCCCAGTTGTCCACTCCCGGAATTGCTGACAGTGCTATCACATGATTTTCCGCCCAGCGAAGAATCCTTGCAGCTTCTGCCATTGCCCTCCTGCTTCTTGTGCCACCCTGTCTGTTTACGTGGGTGACTGCCGTGATGTTGTCCGACTGGATCAACACCGGCTGACCTTGAAGCAGAGGTCTTGCTAAGCTTAGAGCATTGTAAATGGCCCTTAGCTTCAGGATATTTATGTGAAGTGATGTCTCCAGGCTTGACCATAAGCCCTGGAAATTCCTTCCCTGTGTGACTGCTCCCCAGCCTCGCAGGCTGGCATCCGTGGTCACCAGGACCCAGTCCTGAATGCCGAATCTGCGGCCCACTAGAAGATGAGCACTGTGCAACCAACACAGGAGGGACACCCTTGTTCTTGGTGACAGGGTTATCCGCTGATGCATCTGAAGATGCGACCCGGACCATTTGTCCAGCAGGTCCCACTGGAAAGTTCTTGCGTGGAATCTGCCGAATGGGATTGCTTCGTAGGAAGCCACCATTTTACCCAGAACCCTTGTGCATTGATGCACTGAGACTTGGCTCGGTTTTAGGAGGTTCCTGACTAGCTCGGATAACTCCCTGGCTTTCTCCTCCGGGAGAAACACCTTTTTCTGGACTGTGTCCAGGATCATCCCTAGGAACAGAAGACGAGTCGTCGGAACCAGCTGCGATTTTGGAATATTGAGAATCCAATCGTGCTGCCGCAACACTACCTGAGATAGTGCTACACCGACCTCCAACTGTTCCCTGGATCTTACCCTTATCAGGGAATCGTCCAAGTAAGGGATAACTAAAATTCCCTTCCTTCGAAGGAATATCATCATTTCGGCCATTACCTTGGTAAAGACCCGGGGTGCCGTGGACCATCCATACGGCAGCGTCTGAACTGATAGTGACAGTTCTGTACCATAAACCTGAGGTACCCTTGGTGAGAAGGGTAAATTTGGACATGAAGGTAAGCATCCTTGATGTCCCGAGACATCATGTTGTCCCCTTCTTCCAGGTTCGCAATCACTGCTCTGAGTGACTCAATCTTGAATTTGAACCTCTGTATGTAAGTGTTCAAAGATTTTAGATTTAGAATCGGTCTCACCGAGCCGTCCGGCTTCGGTACCACAACAGTGTGGAATAATACCCCGTTCCCTGTTGCAGGAGGGGTACCTTGATTATCACCTGCTGGGAATACAGCTTGTGAATGGCTTCCAAAACTGTCTCCCTGTCAGAAGGAGACATCGGTAAAGCCGACTTTAGGAAACGGCGAGGGGGAGACGTCTCGAATTCCAATTTGTACCCCTGAGATATTACCTGAAGGATCCAAGGGGTCTACTTGCGAGTGAGCCCACTGCGCGCTGAAATTCATTGAGATGGGCCCCCCACCGTGCCTAATTCTGCTTGTAAAGCCCCAGCGTCATACTGAGGGCTTGGCAGAGGCGGGAGAGGGTTTCTGTTCCTGGGAACTGGCTGATTTCTGCAGCCATTTTCCTCTCCCTCTGTCACGGGGCAGAAATGAGGAACCTTTTGCCCGCTTGTCCACGAAAAGACTGCGCCTGATAACACGGCGTCTTCTCATGTTGAGAGGCGACCTGGGGTACAAACGTGGATTTCCCAGCTGTTGCCGTGGCCACCAGGTCTGAAAGACCGACCCCAAATAACTCCTCCCCTTAATAAGGCAATACTTCCAAATGCCGTTTGAAATCCGCATCACCTGACCACTGTCGTGTCCATAACCCTCTACTGGTAGAAATGGACAACGCACTTAGACTTGAATGCCAGTCGGCAAGTATTCCGCTGTGCATCACGCATATATAGAAATGCATCTTTTAAATGCTCTATAGGCAAAAATATACTGTCCCTATCCTAGGGTATCAATATTTTCAGTCAGGGAATCCGACCACGCCAACCCAGCACTGCACATCCAGGCTGAGGCGATTGCTGGTCGCAGTATAACACCCAGTATGTGTGTAAATACATTTTAGGATACCCTCCTGCTTTCTATCAGCAGGATCCTTAAGGGCGGCCATCTCAGGAGAGGGTAGAGCCCTTACAAGCGTGTGAGCGCTTTATCCACCCTAGGGGGTGTTTCCCAACGCACCCTAACCTCTGGCGGGAAAGGATATAATGCCAATAACATTTTAGAAATTATCAGTTGTTATCGGGGGAAACCCACGCAATCATCAACACACCTCATTTAATTTCTCAGATTCAGGAAAACTACAGGTGAGTTTTCCTCACCGAACATAATACCCCTTTTTGGTGGTACTCGTATTATCAGAAATGTGTAAAACATTTTCATTGCCTCCATCATGTAACGTGTGGCCCTACTGGAAGTCACATTTGTCTCTTCACCGTCGACACTGGAGTCAGTATCCGTGTCGGCGTCTATATCTGCCATCTGAGGTAACGGGCGCTTTAGAGCCCCTGACGGCCTATGAGACGTCTGGACAGGCACAAGCTGAGTAGCCGGCTGTCTCATGTCAACCACTGTCTTTTATACAGAGCTGACACTGTCACATAATTCTTCCAACAGTTCATCCACTCAGGTGTCGACCCCCTAGGGGGTGACATCACTATTACAGGCAATCTGCTCCGTCTCCACATCATTTTTCTCCTCATACATGTCGACACAAACGTACCGACATACAGCACACACACAGGGAATGCTCTGATAGAGGACAGGACCCCACTAGCCCTTTGGGGAGACAGAGGGAGAGTTTGCCAGCACACACCAGAGCCCTATATATATATACAGGGATAACCTTGTATAAGTGTTTTTCCCCTTATAGCTGCTGTATTTTTAATATTGCGCATAATTAGTGCCCCCCTCTCTTTTTTAACCCTTTCTGTAGTGTAGTGACTGCAGGGGAGAGCCAGGGAGCTTCCCTCCAACGGAGCTGTGAGGGAAAATGGCGCCAGTGTGCTGAGGAGATAGGCTCCGCCCCCCTTAGCGGCGGCCTTATCTCCCGTTTTTCTATGTATTCTGGCAGGGGTTAAATGCATCCATATAGCCCAGGAGCTATATGTGATGCATTTTTTTGCCATCCAAGGTGTTTTTATTGCGTCTCAGGGCGCCCCCCCCCAGCGCCCTGCACCCTCAGTGACCGGAGTGTGAAGTGTGCTGAGAGCAATGGCGCACAGCTGCAGTGCTGTGCGCTACCTTGTTGAAGACAGGACGTCTTCTGCCGCCGATTTTCCGGACCTCTTCTGTCTTCTGGCTCTGTAAGGGGACCGGCGGCGCGGCTCTGGGACCCATCCATGGCTGGGCCTGTGATCGTCCCTCTGGAGCTAATGTCCAGTAGCCTAAGAAGCCCAATACACTCTGCACGCAGGTGAGTTCGCTTCTTCTCCCCTTAGTCCCTCGATGCAGTGAGCCTGTTGCCAGCAGGTCTCACTGAAAATAAAAAACCTAAAACTAAACTTTTCACTAAGCAGCTCAGGAGAGCCACCTAGTGTGCACCCTTCTCGTTCGGGCACAAAATCTTAACTGAGGCTTGGAGGAGGGTCATAGGGGGAGGAGCCAGTGCACACCAGGTAGTTCTAAAGCTTTACTTTTGTGCCCAGTCTCCTGCGGAGCCGCTATTCCCCATGGTCCTTACGGAGTCCCCAGCATCCACTTAGGACGTTAGAGAAAGCCCATTCCACAAGGAAAGTGGGCTCATCTTGGGCGGCTGCCCGAGGGGTCTCGGCTTTACAACTTTGCCGAGCAGCTACTTGGTCAGGGGCAAACACGTTTGCTAAATTCTACAAAATTGATACCCTGGCTGAGGAGGACCTGGAGTTCTCTCATTCGGTGCTGCAGAGTCATCCACACTCTCCCGCCCGTTTGGGAGCTTTGGTATAATCCCCATGGTCCTTTCGGAGTTCCCAGCATCCACTAGGACGTCAGAGAAAATAAGAATTTACTTACCGATAATTCTATTTCTCATAGTCCGTAGTGGATGCTGGGCGCCCATCCCAAGTGCGGATTGTCTGCAATACTTGTACATAGTTATTGTTACAAAAATCGGGTTATTATTGTTGTGAGCCATCTTTTCAGAGGCTCCTCTGTTATCATGCTGTTAACTGGGTTCAGATCACAAGTTGTACGGTGTGATTGGTGTGGCTGGTATGAGTCTTACCCGGGATTCAAAATCCTTCCTTATTGTGTACGCTCGTCCGGGCACAGTATCCTAACTGAGGCTTGGAGGAGGGTCATAGGGGGAGGAGCCAGTGCACACCAGGTAGTCCTAAAGCTTTTACTTTTGTGCCCAGTCTCCTGCGGAGGCGCTATTCCCCATGGTCCTTTCGGAGTTCCCAGCATCCACTACGGACTATGAGAAATAGAATTATCGGTAAGTAAATTCTTATTTTAGCTTGCTGGATCCCCGCTGGCTGGATCCACACTGTCACGTGCCTGCTCCCGCAGCTGCTGCTGCTGCTGCTGTCCTGCTGCTGCCGGCGCTGACTGGATCAAACCAGATTCAGCAGGCACACAGGCTCCTCACATCGCATTCCCAATCATGCATTGCGGGGGTGCGCGGCGGACGTCATGATGTCACCCGCGCAGTGAATCATTGGGAACGCTCTGGACTCAGGCGGCAAGTCACACTTGGATCTCAATCTACCGGCGAGATGTCCACAATCTACCGGTAGATCGCGATCGACGTTTTGGTTGCATCTGATTTATAACATCAAAATTTTGTCAAAACCATCTTCAGTTACTTGCAACAAAAAAAAGTGTTGTCACTTTTGAACCATAACTGCTATTTCAAATCTGTTTACAGCAATACACTTATCAGCAAATTATGATGTTGTTTGACATATTACACGACCCCCTTTCCATTTGAAAAAAACTTACTTGGATTCAAGATGGCCGATTTCAAGATGGCGCCCATTTTCGGTACATACTGTAAAAGATAGCCCACCTCACCCATACCTTACTGGAGTATTCAGTTTTCCCATTTCCTGCACAGTTTTTGAAACAAAAGGCAACTTTTGAATCACCCTGTACATGTGGTATAAGGCATCATCGGGGGAGGGGGGTACTGCACGCTGGGCCTGTAGTACCGAGCTCGGACCGATAGGGAGCCCATCTGTAACACAAAGAAACAATGAAGTCGTTGCAATGCTGCAGCTCCAGGTACGGTTATGAGCCCAGTGCGGCCACAGTCACAGTACACAGGGGCAGATGTTTTAAGCCTGGAGAAGTGATAAAGCAGTGATAAGTGCAAGGTGATAACACACCAGCCAATCAGCTCCTAACTGTCAATTTACATATTGGAGCGGATTGGAGCTGTTTACATGTTGGAGCAGAAATCCCTCCGGTCGGAGAAAAAAACCCAGCTGTGTGTTATCGCGAAAGTGACACAACACAAGATCTCAGGACCTGGAACTCAGGACTGTAGCCGCAGCACACTGGGACCCCCATGATCAGAACACACAGACAACAGCTTATTGCTGCACCTGATGTACAGTGTTCCAACTGCCACCTGCATGAAATGAGCACTCAGTGGGGACAAAGGCAACCTCCATTGCTCCAACCTCCAACGGCTGGAGGGGATGTGCACCCCCACAGTCAATGTATTTACCTTTATTCGCTTGTTGTACTGTTGTATCTTTCTTCTTTGAAAATAATTTATTAAAAAAATAAAATTAAAATAAAATGAGAGATGAATCCACACAGCAATAGAACTCGCACCTCTACTGATAGGGCATCAATTCATAATCCCTATCAATAGATCGTTCTGTCCTGGAATTTAATTATATATACATTAAAAAGAAGAAAAAAACCCCAAAAGAATGATCTCAATGGGGCAATCCGGAGTAGGTTCTATATATTAAAAAAATCACAATATTTAATACTTGCTATAACTCCGTTGTAGCCCCAGTAGTATACACACAACAAACTGTGCAAACACAGCAAAGCGCATGTGTGATGGGCTTGCAGGGCCTCCTTTTATAGGCATCCGCATAACGTCACTGAAGGCGGGCCTGCTGCTAGACCACTGAACCCACAACACCCCCCCCCCCCCCCCCCCCCAGTAACACCTGCATCCTGGGCAACCAGTTTGCGTCCAAAGTCGTGTTGGATTTGACGAAGCAGGTACAGTGCAGAGATGTTCCAACAGGTTCAGCAGGTATGTTGTGGAAGCAGATGGCACCTTGCTGTGCTTAATTATTAGGCACCATCTCTGACGGATCCTCCCGCCTTGCTCGGTTAACCCGAGCGCGCCCGAACGTCATCATCCCGCTGTCGGATTCTCGCGAGACTCGGATTCTATATAAGGAGCCGCGCGTCGCCGCCATTTTCACACGTGCATTGAGATTGATAGGGAGAGGACGTGGCTGGCGTCCTCTCCGTTTAGAGTAGATTAGAGAGACACTTGATTTACTAATTTTGGGGAGCATTAGGAGTACTTAGTACAGTGCAGAGTTTTGCTGATAGTGACCACCAGTTTTATTTATAATCCGTTCTCTGCCTGAAAAAAAAACGATACACAGTCACATACCATATCTGTGCTCAGCCTCAGTGTGCTGCATGATATATCATCTATGTATATCTGACTGTGCTGAGTGCTCACTGCTCACACAGCTGAATTGTGGGGGAGACTGGGGTGCAGTTATAGCAGGAGTACAGTGCACACTTTTGCTGCCAGTGACCACCAGTATATTGTCTGCCTGAAAAAGTTAAACACTCCTGTGGTGTTTTTTTTTTTTTATTCTATAGTATAAACGCATTCTCCTGACAGTGTCCAGCAGGTCCGTCATTCATTATATTATATAAATATTTACCTACAGTAGTGTTATATATATTTTTTTTCATCTCTATCATCTTTATCATCTCTATATTAGCAGATGCAGTACGGTAGTCCACAGCTGTGGCTATCTCTGTGTCGTCAGTGCTCGTCCATAATTGTATACCTACCTACCTGTGGTGGGGTTTTTTTTTTCTATCTTCTTCATACTAGTAGTTTAGGAGTCTGCTGACAATGTCCACCAGGTCCGTCATTATAATCCTACAGTAGTAATATATTTAGTATATTATCTATACTAGCAGACGCAGTACGGTAGTCCACGGCTGTGGCTATCTCTGTGTCGTCAGTGCTCGTCCATAATTGTATACCTACCTACCTGTGGTGGTTTTTTTTTCTATCTTCTTCATACTAGTAGTTTAGGAGTCTGCTGACAGTGTCCACCAGGTCCGTCATTATATTATATACCTACAGTAGTAATATATTTAGTATATTATCTATACTAGCAGACGCAGTACGGTAGTTCACGGCTGTGGCTATCTCTGTGTCGTCAGTGCTCGTCCATAATTGTATACCTACCTACCTGTGGTGGGGTTTTTTTTTCTATCTTCTTCATACTAGTAGTTTAGGAGTCTGCTGACAGTGTCCACCAGGTCCGTCATTATAATCCTACAGTAGTAATATATTTAGTATATTATCTATACTAGCAGACGCAGTACGGTAGTCCACGGCTGTGGCTATCTCTGTGTCGTCAGTGCTCGTCCATAATTGTATACCTACCTACCTGTGGTGGGGTTTTTTTTTTTTATCTTCTTCATACTAGTAGTTAAGGAGTCTGCTGACAGTGTCCACCAGGTCCGTCATTATAATCCTACAGTAGTAATATATTTAGTATATTATCTATACTAGCAGACGCAGTACGGTAGTCCACGGCTGTGGCTATCTCTGTGTCGTCAGTGCTCGTCCATAATTGTATACCTACCTACCTGTGGTGGTTTTTTTTTTCTATCTTCTTCATACTAGTAGTTTAGGAGTCTGCTGACAGTGTCCACCAGGTCCGTCATTATATTATATACCTACAGTAGTAATATATTTAGTATATTATCTATACTAGCAGACGCAGTATGGTAGGCCACGGCTGTACCTACCTCTGTGTCGTCACTCGTCCATAATTGTATACCTACCTACCTGTGGTGGTTTTTTTTTTTCTATCTTCTTCATACTAGTAGTTTAGCAGTCTGCTGACAGTGTCCACCAGGTCCGTCATTATATTATATATACCTACAGTAGTTATATATATATTTTTTTTATATCATTAATTATCATCTCTATACTAGCAGACGCAGTACTGTAGTCCACGGCTGTAGCTACCTCTGTGTCGTCAGTCACTCGTCATCCATAAGTATACTAGTATCCATCCATCTCCATTGTTTACCTGAGGTGCCTTTTAGTTGTGCCTATTAAAATATGGAGAACAAAAATGTTGAGGTTCCAAAAATAGGGAAAGATCAAGATCCACTTCCACCTCGTGCTGAAGCTGCTGCCACTAATCATGGCCGAGACGATGAAATTCCATCAACGTCGTCTGCCAAGGCCGATGCCCAATGTCATAGTACAGAGCATGTAAAATCCAAAACACAAAAGATCAGTAAAAAAAGGACTCAAAAATCTAAATTAAAATCGTCGGAGGAGAAGCGTAAACTTGCCAATATGCCATTTACCACACGGAGTGGCAAGGAACGGCTGAGGCCCTGGCCTATGTTCATGGCTAGTGGTTCAGCTTCACATGAGGATGGAAGCACTCAGCCTCTCGCTAGAAAAAATAAGAATTTACTTACCGATAATTCTATTTCTCGTAGTCCGTAGTGGATGCTGGGGACTCCGTCAGGACCATGGGGAATAGCGGCTCCGCAGGAGACAGGGCACAAAAATAAAGCTTTAGGATTAGGTGGTGTGTACTGGCTCCTCCCCCTATGACCCTCCTCCAAGCCTCAGTTAGGATACTGTGCCCGGACGAGCGTACACAATAAGGAAGGATATTGAATCCCGGGTAAGACTCATACCAGCCACACCAATCACACCGTATAACTTGTGATCTGAACCCAGTTAACAGTATGACAAACGTAGGAGCCTCTGAACAGACGGCTCACAACAATAACAACCCGAATTTGTTTGTAACAATAACTATGTACAAGTATTGCAGACAATCCGCACTTGGGATGGGCGCCCAGCATCCACTACGGACTACGAGAAATAGAATTATCGGTAAGTAAATTCTTATTTTCTCTAACGTCCTAAGTGGATGCTGGGGACTCCGTCAGGACCATGGGGATTATACCAAAGCTCCCAAACGGGCGGGAGAGTGCGGATGACTCTGCAGCACCGAATGAGAGAACTCAAGGTCCTCCTCAGCCAGGGTATCAAATTTGTAGAATTTTGCAAACGTGTTTGCCCCTGACCAAGTAGCAGCTCGGCAGAGTTGTAATGCCGAGACCCCCCGGGCAGCCGCCCAGGATGAGCCCACTTTCCTTGTGGAATGGGCCTTGACAGATTTAGGTTGTGGCAAGCCTGCCACAGAATGTGCAAGTTGAATTGTGCTACAAATCCAACGAGCAATCGTCTGCTTAGAAACAGGAGCACCCATCTTGTTGGGTGCCTACAATATAAACAGTGAGTCAGACTTTCTGACTCCCGCCGTTCTTGAAATATATATTTTCAATGCCCGCACCACGTCCAACAACTTGGAATCCTCCAAATCGTTAGTAGCCGCAGGCACCACAATAGGCTGGTTCAGGTGAAACGCTGACACCACCTTAGGCAGAAAATGAGGACGCGTCCGCAGTTCTGCCCTGTCCGTATGGAAAATCAGATATGGGCTCTTATATGATAAAGCCGCCAATTCTGATACTCTCCTGGCTGAAGCCAGGGCCAGTAGCATGGTTACTTTCCATGTAAGATACTTCAACTCCACCGATTTGAGCGGCTCAAACCAATGGGATTTGAGAAAATCCAAGACTACATTAAGATCCCACGGTGCCACTGGGGGCACAACCGGGGGCTGTATATGTAGTACTCCTTTTACAAAAGTCTGGACTTCAGGAACTGAAGCCAATTCTTTCTGGAAGAAAATCGACAGGGCCGAAATTTGAACCTTAATGGACCCCAATTTGAGGCCCATAGACAATCCTGTTTGCAGGAAATGTAGGAATCGACCCAGTTGAAATTCCTCCGTGGGGGCCTTTCTGGCCTCACACCACGCAACATATTTCCTCCAAATGCGGTGATAATGTTGTGCAGTCACCTCCTTCCTGGCTTTTACCAGTGTAGGAATGACCTCTTCCGGAATGCCTTTTTCCCTTAGAATTCGGCGTTCAACCGCCATGCCGTCAAACGCAGCCGCGGTAAGTCTTGGAATAGACACGGTCCCTGCTGAAGCAGGTCCCGTCTTAGAGGTAGAGGCCACGGATCCTCCGTGAGCATCTCTTGAAGTTCCGGGTACCAAGTTCTTCTTGGCCAATCCGGAGCCACTAGTATCGTTCTTACTCCCTTTTGCCGTATAATTCTCAGTACTTTTGGTATGAGAGGCAGAGGAGGGAACACATACACTGACTGGAACACCCATGGTGTTACCTGAGCGTCCACAGCTATTGCCTGAGGGTCTCTTGACCTGGCGCAATACCTGTCCAGTTTCTTGTTGAGGCGGGACGCCATCATATCCACCATTGGTTTTTCCCAACGGTTCACAATCATGTGGAAGACTTCTGGATGAAGTCCCCACTCTCCCGGGTGTAGATCGTGTCTGCTGAGGAAGTCTGCTTCCCAGTTGTCCACTCCCGGAATGAATACTGCTGACAGTGCTATCACATGATCTTCCGCCCAGCGAAGAATCCTTGCAGCTTCTGCCATTGCTGTCCTGCTTCTTGTGCCGCCCTGTCTGTTTACGTGGGCGACTGCCGTGATGTTGTCCGACTGGATCAACACCGGCTGACCCTGAAGCAGGGGTTTTGCCAGACTTAGAGCATTGTAAATCGCTCTTAGCTCCAGTATATTTATGTGAAGAGACATCTCCAGGCTTGACCATACTCCCTGGAAGTTTCTTCCCTGTGTGACCGCTCCCCAGCCTCTCAGACTGGCATCCGTGGTCACCAGGACCCAGTCCTGTATGCCGAATCTGCGGCCCTCTAACAGATGAGCACTCTGCAACCACCACAGAAGAGACACCCTTGTCCGTGGCGATAAGGTTATCCGCTGATGCATCTGCAGATGTGATCCGGACCATTTGTCCAGCAGATCCCACTGAAAAGTTCGTGCGTGGAATCTGCCGAATGGAATCGCTTCGTAAGAAGCCACCATCTTTCCCAGGACTCTTGTGCATTGATGCACAGACACTTTCCCTGGTTTTAGGAGGTTCCTGACAAGTTCGGATAACTCCCTGGCTTTCTCCTCCGGAAGAAACACCTTTTTCTGAACCGTGTCCAGAATCATTCCCAGGAACAGCAGACGTGTCGTCGGGGTCAACTGAGATTTTGGAAAATTCAGAATCCACCCGTGTTGTTGCAGCACTAGTCGGGTTAGTGCTACTCCGTCCTCCAGCTGTTCTCTGGACCTTGCCCTTATCAGGAGATCGTCCAAGTAAGGGATAATTAATACGCCTCTTCTTCGCAGAAGAATCATCATTTCGGCCATTACCTTGGTAAAGACCCGAGGTGCCGTGGACAATCCAAACGGCAGCGTCTGAAACTGATAATGACAGTTTTGCACCACGAACCTGAGGTACCCTTGATGTGAAGGGCAAATTGGGACATGCAGGTAAGCATCCTTTATGTCCAGGGACACCATAAAGTCCCCTTCTTCCAGATTCGCTATCACTGCTCTGAGTGACTCCATCTTGAACTTGAATTTTTGTATGTACAGGTTCAAAGATTTCAGATTTAGAATAGGTCTTACCGAGCCGTCCGGCTTCGGTACCACAAATAGCGTGGAGTAATACCCCTTTCCCTGTTGTAGGAGGGGTACCTTGACTATCACCTGCTGAGAAAACAGCTTGTGAATGGCTTCCAATACCGTCGCCCTGTCTGAGGGAGACGTTGGCAAAGCAGACTTTAGGAACCTGCGAGGGGGAGACTTCTCGAATTCCAACCTGTAACCCTGAGATACTACCTGCAGGATCCAGGGGTCCACCTGTGAGCAAGCCCACTGTGCGCTGAAATTCTTGAGTCGACCCCCCACCGCTCCTGAGTCCGCTTGTAAGGCCCCAGCGTCATGCTGAGGGCTTTGCAGAACCCTGAGAGGGCTTCTGTTCCTGGGCAGGGGCTGCTTGCTGCCCTCTCTTACCCCTTCCTCTGCCCCGAGGCAGATATGACTGTCCTTTTGTCCGCTTGTTCTTATAGGACCGAAAGGACTGCGGCTGAAAAGACGGTGTCTTTTTCTGTTGGGAGGGGGTCTGAGGTAAAAAGGTGGATTTTCCGGCAGTTGCCGTGGCCACCAGATCCGATAGACCGACGCCAAATAATTCCTCCCCTTTATACGGCAATACTTCCATATGTCGTTTGGAATCCGCATCACCTGACCACTGTCGCGTCCATAAACTCCTTCTGGCAGATATGGACATCGCATTTACTCTCGATGCCAGAGTGCAAATATCTCTCTGAGCATCTCGCATATAAAGGAAAGCATCCTTTAATTGCTCTATAGTCAATAAAATACTGTCCCTATCCAGGGTATCAATATTTTCAGTCAGGGAATCCAACCAGACGACCCCAGCACTGCACATCCAGGCTGAGGCGATGGCTGGTCGCAGTATAACACCAGTATGTGTGTATATACTTTTTAGGGTAGTTTCCAGTCTCCTATCAGCTGGATCCCTGAGGGCGGCCGTATCAGGAGACGGTAACGCCACTTGTTTTGATAAGCGTGTGAGCGCCTTATCCACCCTAGGGGGTGTTTCCCAGCGCGCCCTAACCTCTGGCGGGAAAGGGTATAATGCTAATAACTTTTTTGAAATTAGCACTTTTCTATCTGGGTTAACCCACGCTTCATCACATACATCATTTAATTCCTCTGATTCAGGAAAAACTACAGGTAGTTTTTTCACCCCCCACATAATACCCCTTTTTGTGGTACTTGCAGTATCAGAGATATGCAAAGCCTCCTTCATTGCCGTGATCATATAACGTGTGGCCCTACTTGAAAATACGTTTGTTTCATCACCGTCGACACTAGATTCAGTGTCTGGGTCTGTGTCGACCGACTGAGGTAAAGGGCGCTTTACAGCCCCTGACGGTGTCTGAGACGCCTGGGCAGGTACTAACTGGTTTGCCGGCCGTCTCATGTCGTCAACTGATTTTTGTAATGTGCTGACATAATCACGTAATTCCATAAACAAAGCCATCCATTCCGGTGTCGACTCCCTGGGGGGTGACATCACCATTATCGGCAATTGCTCTGCCTCCACACCAACATCGTCCTCATACATGTCGACACACACGTACCGACACACAGCAGACACACAGGGAATGCTCTTATCGAAGACAGGACCCCACTAGCCCTTTGGGGAGACAGAGGGAGAGTTTGCCAGCACACACCCAAGCGCTATAATATATATGGGAACAACCTTATATAAGTGTTGTTCCTTATAGCAGCTTAAATATATCAAAATATCGCCAAAAAATGCCCCCCCTCTCTGTTTTACCCTGTTTCTGTAGTGCAGTGCAGGGGAGAGTCCTGGGAGCCTTCCTCACAGCGGAGCTGAGCAGGAAAATGGCGCTGTGTGCTGAGGAGAATAAGCCCCGCCCCCTATTTCGGCGGGCTTTTCTCCCGGAGTTTTAGATATCTGGCATGGGTTAAATACATACATATAGCCTCAATGGCTATATGTGATGTATTCTTTTGCCATAAAGGTATTAAATATTGCTGCCCAGGGCGCCCCCAGCAGCGCCCTGCACCCTCCGTGACCGCTTGGTGTGAAGTGTGTGACAACAATGGCGCACAGCTGCAGTGCTGTGCGCTACCTTCATGAAGACTGAAGAGCCTTCTGCCGCCTGTTTCCGGACCTTCAATCTTCAGCATCTGTAAGGGGGGTCGGCGGCGCGGCTCCGGGACGAACCCCAGGGTGAGACCTGTGTTCCGACTCCCTCTGGAGCTAATGGTGTCCAGTAGCCTAAGAATCCAATCCATCCTGCACGCAAGTGAGTTGAAATTCTCTCCCCTAAGTCCCTCGATGCAGTGAGCCTGTTGCCAGTAGGACTCACTGAAAATAAAAAACCTAAAAACTTTTTCTAAGCAGCTCTTTAGGAGAGCCACCTAGATTGCACCCTGCTCGGACGGGCACAAAAACCTAACTGAGGCTTGGAGGAGGGTCATAGGGGGAGGAGCCAGTACACACCACCTAATCCTAAAGCTTTATTTTTGTGCCCTGTCTCCTGCGGAGCCGCTATTCCCCATGGTCCTGACGGAGTCCCCAGCATCCACTTAGGACGTTAGAGAAATGAAAAGACTTAAGCTGGCAAAAGCACAGCAAAGAACTGTGCGTTCTTCGAAATCACAAATCCACAAGGAGAGTCCAATTGTGTCGGTTGCGATGCCTGACCTTCCCAACACTGGACGTGAAGAGCATGCGCCTTCCACCATTTGCACGCCCCCTGCAAGTGCTGGAAGGAGCACCCGCAGTCCAGTTCCTGATAGTCAGATTGAAGATGTCAGTGTTGAAGTACACCAGGATGAGGAGGATATGGGTGTTGCTGGCACTGGGGAGGAAATTGACAAGGAGGATTCTGATGGTGAGGTGGTTTGTTTAAGTCAGGCACCCGGGGAGACACCTGTTGTCCGTGGGAGGAATATGGCCATTGACATGCCTGGTGAAAATACCAAAAAAATCAGCTCTTCGGTGTGGAAGTATTTCAACAGAAATGCGGACAACAGGTGTCAAGCCGTATGTTGCCTTTGTCAAGCTGTAATAAGTAGGGGTAAGGACGTTAACCACCTCGGAACATCCTCCCTTATACGTCACCTGCAGCGCATTCATCATAAGTCAGTGACATGTTCAAAAACTTTGGGCGACAGCGGAAGCAGTCCACTGACCAGTAAATCCCTTCCTCTTGTAACCAAGCTCACGCAAACCACCCCACCAACTCCCTCAGTGTCAATTTCCTCCTTCCCCAGGAATGCCAATAGTCCTGCAGGCCATGTCACTGGCAATTCTGACGAGTCCTCTCCTGCCTGGGATTCCTCCGATGCATCCTTGAGTGTAACGCCTACTGCTGCTGGCGCTGCTGTTGTTGCTGCTGGGAGTCGATGGTCATCCCAGAGGGGAAGTCGTAAGACCACTTTTACTACTTCCACCAAGCAATTGACTGTCCAACAGTCCTTTGCGAGGAAGATGAAATATCACAGCAGTCATCCTGCTGCAAAGCGGATAACTGAGGCCTTGGCATCCTGGGCGGTGAGAAACGTGGTTCCGGTATCCATCATTACTTCAGAGCCAACTATAGACTTGATTGAGGTACTGTGTCCCAGGTACCAAATACCATCTAGGTTCCATTTCTCTAGGCAGGCGATACCGAAAATGTACACAGACCTCAGAAAAATACTCACCAGTGTCCTAAAAAATGCAGTTGTACCCAATGTCCACTTAACCACGGACATGTGGACAAGTGGAGCAGGGCAGACTCAGGACTATATGACTGTGACAGCCCACTGGGTAGATGTATTGACTCCCGCCGCAAGAACAGCAGCGGCGGCACCAGTAGCAGCATCTCGCAAACGCCAACTCTTTCCTAGGCAGGCTACGCTTTGTATCACCGCTTTCCAGAATACGCACACAGCTGAAAACCTCTTACGGCAACTGAGGAAGATCATCGCAGAATGGCTTACCCCAATTGGACTCTCCTGTGGATTTGTGGCATCGGACAACGCCAGCAATATTGTGCGTGCATTATATCTGGGCAAATTCCAGCACGTCTCATGTTTTGCACATACCTTGAATTTGGTGGTGCAGAATTATTTAAAAAACGAGAGGGGCGTGCAAGAGATGCTGTCGGTGGCCAGAAGAATTGCGGGACACTTTCGGCGTACAGGCACCACGTACAGAAGACTGGAGCAACACCAAAAACGCCTGAACCTGCCCTGCCATCATCTGAAGCAAGAAGTGGTAACGAGGTGGAATTCAACCCTCTATATGCTTCAGAGGATGGAGGAGCAGCAAAAGGCCATTCAAGCCTATACATCTGGCCACGATATAGGCAAAGGAGGTGGAATGCACCTGTCTCAAGCGCAGTGGAGAATGATTTCAACGTTGTGCAAGGTTCTGCAACCTTTTGAACTTGCCACACGTGAAGTCAGTTCAGACACTGCCAGCCTGAGTCAGGTCATTCCCCTCATCAGGCTTTTGCAGAAGAAGCTGGAGACATTGAAGGAGGAGCTAAGACATAGCGATTCCGCTAGGCATGTGGGACTTGTGGATGGAGCCCTTCATTCGCTTAACCAGGATTCACGGGTGGTCAATCTGTTGAAATCAGAGCACTACATTTTGGCCACCGTGCTCGATCCTAGATTTAAAACCTACGTTGGATCTCTCTTTCCGGCAGACACAAGTCTGCAGGGGTTCAAAGACCTGCTGGTGGGAAAATTATCAAGTCAAGTGGAACTTGATCGGTCAACAGCTCCTCCTTCACATTCTCCCGCAATTGGGGGTGCGAGGAAAAGGCTCAGAATTCCGAGCCCACCCGCTGGCGGTGATGCAGGGCAGTCTGGAGCGACTGCTGATGCTGACATCTGGTCCGGACTGAAGGACCTGCCAACGATTACGGACATGTCTACTGGCACTGCATATGATTCTCTCTCCATTGAAAGAATGGTGGAGGATTATATGAGTGACCGCATCCAAGTAGGCACGTCAGACAGTCCGTACGTATACTGGCAGGAAAAAGAGGCAATTTGGAGGCCCTTGCAGAAACTGGCTTTATTCTACCTAAGTTGCCCTCCCACAAGTGTGTACTCCAAAAGAGTGTTTAGTGCAACCGCTCACCTTGTCAGCAATCGGCGTACGAGGTTACTTCCAGAAAATGTGGAGAAGATGATGTTCATTAAAATGAATTATAATCAATTCCTCTGTGGAGACATTGACCAGCAGCAATTGCCTCCACAAAGTAAACAGGGAGCTGAGATGGTGGATTCCAGTGGGGACGAATTGATAATCTGTGAGGAGGGGGGATGTACACGGTGATGAATCGGAGGATGATGATGAGGTGGACATCTTGCCTCTGTAGAGCCAGTTTGTGCAAGGAGAGATTAATTGCTTCTTTTTTGGTGGGGGTCCAAACCAACCCGTCATTTCAGTCACAGTCATGTGGCAGACCCTGTCACTGAAATGATGGGTTGGTTAAAGTGTGCATGTCCTGTTTATACAACATAAGGGTGGGTGGGAGGGAGGGCCCAAGGACAATTCCATCTTGCACCTCTTTTTTCTTTAATTTTTCTTTGCGTCATGTGCTGTTTGGGGAGTGTTTTTTGGAAGGGCCATCCTGCGTGACACTGCAGTGCCACTCCTAGATGGGCCAGGTGTTTGTGTCGGCCACTAGGGTCGCTTAGCTTACTCACACAGCTACCTCATTGCGCCTCTTTTTTTTCTTCTTTGCATCATGTGCTGTTTGGGGAGTATTTTTTGGAAGGGCCATCCTGCGTGACACTGCAGTGCCACTCCTAGATGGGCCAGGTGTTTGTGTCGGCCACTTGGGTCGCTGAGCTTAGTCACACAGCTACCTCATTGCGCCTCTTTTTTTTCTTCTTTGCGTCATGTGCTGTTTGGGGAGTGTTTTTTGGAAGGGCCATCCTGCGTGACACTGCAGTGCCACTCCTAGATGGGCCAGGTGTTTGTGTCGGCCACTTGGGTCGCTTAGCTTAGCCATCCAGCGACCTCGGTGCAAATTTTAGGACTAAAAATAATATTGTGAGGTGTGAGGTGTTCAGAATAGACTGAAAATGAGTGGAAATTATGGTTATTGAGGTTAATAATACTTTGGGATCAAAATGACCCCCAAATTCTATGATTTAAGCTGTTTTTTAGGGTTTTTTGAAAAAAACACCTGAATCCAAAACACACCCGAATCCGACAAAAAAAATTCGGTGAGGTTTTGCCAAAACGCGTTCGAACCCAAAACACGGCCGCGGAACCGAACCCAAAACCAAAACCCGAAAAATTTCCGGGGCACATCTCTACTCTGAACCTGCTGAATCACGTTTTAATATTCATTGAAAGCGCATAGAAGGTCACGGACAAATACTTTACTTAGGAAATGCCTGCTAAGTCCAGGACAGTTCCATGTCCAAAATTAGCATGCCCTCTCAAGAAAAAAATACCTCACTTGCCCCTTTCCAGGCTTAGTCCCAAATTCCAAGACTTTGGGCCAGATGCATCATCCAGCGCCGTAACTACGTGTGTGCCAGGTGTGTCTGGCACACAGCGCAGTTGCCCTGAGGGCGCAACGGCCAGCAGCATGTAATGAGTCAAATTGACTCATTACATGCCGCCTCTGCTGTCTGCGCCGCACTGTTGAGGAGAGAGCAGCGCCGGAGGCAGCAGAGGAGGAGGGAGGGGGACTGGAGCCGCGGCAGCGCAATGTAATTGGTAGTAGCGCCGCTGCAGCTGTCCCCTCTCCTTCCGTATTGGCTGCGGTTCCTTCATTCCAGCATTCACAGCAGCGCCGGGCAGCCAATACGGAAGGAGAGGGGACAGCTGCAGCGGCGCTACTAACATTTACATTGCGCTGCTGCAGCTCTAGTCCTCCTGCCTCCTCCTCCTTCTCCCCTGCCTCCGGAGCTGCCAGCACGAGGAGCCTGACTGCCAGCAGGGAGAGATGGTAAGTATATCTCTCTGTCTCTCTCTCTCTCTCTCTTGTCTGTCGCAATGTGTAAAAAGGGGGACTGGCTGCCGTAATGTGTAAAAAGGGGGACGCTGTCTGCCGCAATGTGTAAAAAGGGGGACTGGCTGCCGTAATGTGTAAAAAGGGGGACGCTGTCTGCCGCAATGTGTAAAAAGGGGGACTGGCTGCCGCAATGTGTAAAAAGGGGGACTGGCTGCCGTTATGTGTAAAAAGGGGGACGCTGTCTGCTGTATTGTGTAAAAAGGGGACACTGTCTGCGCCGTATTGTGTAAAAAGGGGACGCTGTCTGCCGTAATGTGTAAAAAGGGGCACGCTGTCTGCCGTAATGTGTAAAAAGGGGCACGCTGTCTGCCGTAATGTGTAAAAAGGGGCACGCTGTCTGCCGTAATGTGTAAAAAGGGGCACGCTGTCTGCCGTAATGTGTAAAAAGGGGCACGCCGTCTGCCGTAATGTGTAAAAAGGGGGACGCCGTCTGCCGTAATGTGTAAAAAGGGGGACACTGTCTGCCGTAATGTGTAAAAAAGGGGGACGCTGTCTGCCGTAATGTGTAAAAAGGGGGACGCTGTCTGCCGTAATGTGTAAATGTGTAAAAAAGGGGGACGCTGTCTGCCGTAATGTGTAAAAAAGGGGGACGCTGTCTGCCGTAATGTGTAAAAAAAAGGGGACGCTGTCTGCCGTAATGTGTAAAAAGGGGGACGCTGTCTGCCACAATGTGTAAAAAGGGGGACGGTGTCTGCCGTAATGTGTAAAACGGTGTCTGCCGTAATGTGTAAAAGGGGCTCTACCTGGTGTAGTGGCACTACTGTGCAGCGTAATTTGAATAATGGAGACTACTGTGCACCGTAGTATGAATTGGTATTACTTTGTGGCCACGCCCCTTCCCCATGAAGCCATGCCCCTATATATTTTTACTGCCCCTATCTTGCATGGGGGGGGGGGGGCGCCAATGCCGTTTCTTGCACACAGCGCTAAAATGCCTAGTTACGGCACTGGCATCATCGCTTGGGGAAAGCGATAAAATGGAGAGTGAAAAAGTACCAGCCAATTATAGAATGTGACAATGTCTTGCCAATCAGCTCCTAACTGCCATTTATCAAACACAGACTGTGACATGGAAGTTAGGACCTGATTGGCTGGCACTTTTTCACTCTCCATTTTGTCACTTTCCAAGCGGTGATGCATCTAGCCCTGTCACTTTTCATCACCTTTTCAATTTTGCAAGCTTGCTTTGTTTTATGTACCAAGTGCAGTCTTGAAGCTCTTGGGCCTGTCCTCTTCTCCTCCACACTGTACACCCTCCTTTCTCCCATCTCCACTCTCTCTTGCCCTGACCAAGCTGTTACACTACTCAACTCTACATTCACTTCCTCTCTCAGCTCTGCTGCCCCGCCCGTCACTCTCCGGTTTCTCTGGTATTCTTCCCAATCCTGACATTGTAAACCCACCTAGTTACCTTCAGAGTGGTATAGGAGGGAATCACATATGTGAGCTATTTCCATTTCATGCTCGCTTTCTATAACTCTGCTCTGTCTCCTCCCAATCCTCAAACAATCTATGTTCCTTTGCTACTTTGAACTCTCTCCTCTGCACCCCAGCTCCTCTACCACCCTCCTTCCTCTCTGCCCTAAACTTTGCCACCCATTTCCCTACTAACAGAATCAATCTCCAGTGCTATCTTCTTTCTCCAGCCACCTCCTTCTCACCTCCACCTCCTTCTATCACCTGCCTTCCCTGCCTGAAGTCCGAGTAATCCTCATCTGCCCCATTCACCTACCCCCTTGCCACATATCCTCCCACCTCCTCTGCTCTCTCTCTCCCCCTCTTAAACCTGTAATTCTCCTCCGACTCGGTCCTCTCTTCTTAAGGGCCCTACTCATTTGACGATGCGCCGCCGAGGTGCCCGACGGCCGAAACGGCCGACGAGCGACCCGGCGGCGGCGACGGGGGAGTGAAGTTTCTTCACTCCCCCCGTCACGCGGCTGCATTGAAGTGCAGGCAAATATGGACGAGATCGTCCATATTGGCCTGCATGCACAGCCGACGGGAGACCAGCGATGAACGAGCGCGGGGGCCGCACATCGTTCATCGCTGGAGTCTCCACACTGAAAGATATGAACAAGTTCTGGTTCATTTATGAACGAGATCGTTCATATCTTTCAGAAAATCGTCCAGTGTGTAGGGCCTATATGTCTCATCCATCTTAAAGAACCTTCACCTAACCAGGCCCGGCGCTACCCGCTCAGCGAAGGGATGCAGTGCAGGGAGGCGCTGGGACGGATAGGCGCTCCCCCTGCTCTGCATTCCTTCCCTGCTGCGCCGTCCTGTCC